>NW_026716954.1:0-16575 GCF_029784015.1 Lycium ferocissimum | reverse complement strand
TCACCTAGATTCTTGTTGTTGATCCTTGTTTTTCCTTGGTTTTTCTTGTGGAAGAAATGTGTGGAAGGTTCTAGAGGGTTTGAGAGAGATGTAGGAGTGATGGAATGAAAGAAATGAAGTGGGAACTCATTTATATAATTGAACCAAGTTCAGTCCGTCGGGAGTTCCACGGACTGTTCCACGGTCCGTGGAACATGATGTTGTCCGTGAAACTGGTCGTGGTTCACGACCAGTTGGCTGTCCTCTCTGCTGGGAGTTCCACGGACCCATCCACGGTCCGTGGAATATTATATGGGCCGTGGAAGTGGTCGTGGAAATCACTGCTTCACCAAAGTTGTTCCCGTCGCTTCGTTTGATCTCCAATCCTTATGGAACCTTCTTAACACTTGTTTATCACTTCATTAGCAATCTAAGGGATGTCATAACTCTTCTCCAAGACATCCTTAAGACGTCATTAGTTCAATACTCGTAGTTTGCGTCCAATACACTAACTTATAACTCGATTCCCTTAACAACTTTTCTTCCTTGACTCGAATGTCTTTCAAATCTTATTTAGAATCATCAAATGCTAGTTTTTACTCATGGAAACATCGTATACTCCGTACTCCTCATTAGCCTATCCCCTATGCATCAACGAAAAATTTTTCCGAGGTGTAACAATATCATGTTATATTCCGCTCATGTTATGCCACATGATGATTCAGCAAGCCATGTGGTTCGCTCGGTCACATGCAGTAAGGCACCGAGTGCTGTGTTTCTCCCAGGCCATGGTTCGGGGCTTGACAAAGCTTGGTATCAGAGCACTAGGTTCAAGTGTCTTAGGGAGTCTATGAAACCATGTGCAGTGGGGTCACTTTTATATGTGTGCGCGTGCCACACATATAAATAGTTGACCACCAAGACATTTAAGTTTGTCTCACTTCTTTCAACTTTGGATTGTGCAATAGAGCTGTGTTCTCAGAAATCACTCGGACTCGTGTGTTGTTTCCCGTTCTACCGATTACGCCTCGTCTCAATGGATGAGGAAGATGTAAATCTAATCATTATAGGTGTGTTGCTTTCAAATGGAGTCATCAGGAATTATTCTAACTCGTGCCATGAAGCTTACAGCAGTAAGTAACATTCTTTTTTTCCATCGAATTCTGAAGGTATCAAATGCGTAAGTGGCGAGAAGGAAATTCGAGACCCAAGACTTTCCAAATAGCGCATGGTGTGTTTATCAGGTGATAGTACCATTTGAAAGATAAGTTTCGGTATGGTAGTACACATAGTTTACATACCCTATAAAATAAGTTTATTTGGACTCTTTGACCATGGAGCTATAGTATAAGGATGATGGTTCAGATTTAAGACCCCATGAGGTAGCATGTTATGAAGTTAACCGCAGTGGCATAAATTGTCCACGGTAGTTTTGAGCGAGAATAGCCTAAGAGCCAACCACACAGTAATACTAGAAAGTCTCGACTTTTTCAAGGATATATATGTGTGTGTATATATATATATATATATATATATATTTTTGCCATATGATCTATGCACATGACTAAGAAGGGACTGAGTGCGATAAGAAAACCACGAGCAGACGACATTGAATTTTTAGGGATAGTTTTAAATTATTTAAGCTTATTCAGATCAGACCTAGAGAGTATGACGTTAGCAAGTTACTACAAGAAGTAGATATTACTATGAGATAAAAGATATGAAAATTCCCTCTTAGGTTATGTGATTAAGTATCTATCCCCGATGAGTATAGTATGATATAATTTTGAAAGGGTATAGGGAGTTTGGGGTTAGTTGTTCCAATTTCTCATTTGAGACAGATGAAATTTCCCTAAGCATGATCCATGTCTATAGTTCAGAAAGATAGTATACAAACCCAGAATAGAGTCAGATGAGGAGGAAAAGTTAGAAATAACCTTATGCTTCACTTTAGTACTCAGAAGAATTAGAGAATATGATGCTAGCAAGTGGTTAACAGAAGCATAGTAAGTAAGTTTGAGTAGATGCAGTGAATTAAAAAATTTCAGCAGAGTTAGTAGAAGTACGATTTGAGTTACTTAGTCAAGTTAACACCAGTGAGTGGGTTATCGTCTGAATACACCGAAGGCGTATTAGAACCCAAAGGGTTTAGGTGAAATTCAAGGTATAGAAATTGGTGAAAGAAGAAAACCATCTAAGCAGTAAGAGAGCAAGCTATAGAAGAAGAGCCTTTAAGAATTATCAAAAAAGAGTTTTCCCCAAGACTGACAAAGCTAGTAAGCCAGTTCTGTACATTAGAAACCCGTTCATTTAAGTAATCTAGTTTTTCCAATAAGTAAGACTTTCTTGAAGTAAGCCGAAGAAATGAGTCATCAATATTTTAGAGAAAATTAGCGGAACCACTAGATGACCACTTATCGCTAACTCGAGGGATCCACAGGCTTTAAATGTCAGCTTTTGAACCAAAGGGGAGATATTGTAAAACCTCAGACCTTTAACTTAAGGTTTGACCATGATTCTAGACTTAGAAAACCAGATAGAGAATACGAAAATTGAAAATTTCTCTTCAGTTGTCAGATGGGGATTTCAGTATACGACCCGTATTTCAAATCGTAATTTGGCATCTAAATCACTGTGCATTCTGGAATTTGGCTTGGGAATATATATTGTTGAATACAGACCATATTTTAAAATACGGCCCGTATTTGATGGTCGTATTTGGGAAGGAGGTGCTACAGTGTTTCTGTCCTATTGAACATGCTTTAATTACAGTCCAAGTTTACAGACCGTAATTCAGAATACGGACTGTATTTTGGTCCGTATTTCTCACTTCACACCAGAAACTATAAATACCACGTTTCAGTCTCTACTTCACTTCTTATCATGTTTTTTCATGTCCCACATATTTATCGTGCTTTTGTACCCATGTCCACGTTCTAGCTCCTAAGTGATTTCCTATTGTCACGACCCAACCCCGTAGGCCGCGACTAGTGTCCGAATTGGACACTCATACGCCCCTGACACTCAGAATTAACATACTAATTCGCATAAATATAAATAATCACATATGATCTCAGATTAGCGCATAATAGCCAACAGATGTCATAAAAGCCGGCGAGGCTGCCGTAATGTACATATCATATCAGAATAAGCATATGCAGCCGACAAGGCTACCACGGCGGGTAAGACCGCCCAAACATATAACGTACGAACATATCTGTACAGGAACAACCATAACCCACATACATGTCTACAGACCTCTAAACAGAGTAACAGAATCATATGACGGGACAGGGCCCCGTCGTACCCCTGAATGAATATATACATATGTAACAGAAAGTATATATACCAAAATATAGGCTCTGGATGAAGGAGCACTCCCAGAAAGCAAAATAGGTGTCCAAGGTGGGTGGATCACCAAGCTGAGCGTCTGTACATGCGGGCATGAAACGCAGCCCCCGAAGAAAGGGGGTCAGTACGGAATATGTACTGAGTATGCAAAGCAAGAAATACGATATGAGAATCATAACCGAAACAAGATACGAAGAAAATAAGTACAATATGCAAAATGTTAAATATTTAGTTTAAAAACATAAATCATGCATAGGCTCTTAGAACGATGGTCGCCCGCCTGTCGATGGCGCCATACCATATCATACTCCAGAAGATTTCATATCTCCGAAACCCGACATATCATATCACATCATAACACCGTAACACCCCATAACGCCACACATACACGGTACCCGGCCAAAGGGGACTCGGCGTACTAGACACATCATACTCCGGAATATATCAAAGTGCGCACGAACATAACCGGCCCGGGATCCGGCGAAAGAAGTACTAACCATATGCACGAGCGGAGTCGTGAGTGATAATAATATGCATAAAATCATAATCACAAACTCATTAAATAAATAAGAAATCCATGCTTGGGAGTTAAGGCGAAAATAATACTAAGTCTTTCCCGAAGGTCATTAAGAACGAACACAGAAAAGTCGCGGGACCCACGGACGGGTGCCAACCCCATCCGAGCCCGCTCATA
Source organism: Lycium ferocissimum (assembly GCF_029784015.1). Taxonomy (NCBI): domain Eukaryota; kingdom Viridiplantae; phylum Streptophyta; class Magnoliopsida; order Solanales; family Solanaceae; genus Lycium; species Lycium ferocissimum. The sequence continues at coordinate 12,551 of NW_026716954.1, read as the reverse complement.
GAAGTTAGGGGATGTTATGCCTTATGGAATCCCCTACGAAAGTTTCGGGGCGATCCGAGCTCGTCTACGAAAGTTACGAGCGTTCGTAGTTTCGGACTCTTTTAAAAGCAAAATTCTTTACAAAACTTTTGAAATTCAATCAAATGAAAGCATAAGGACCTTAGTTAGGATTCATTAAGAGAGTAAGTCTATAGGAGCGAATAAGATGCGTATATAAGCTCGGACCTCGAGAGTGGAGTCACCCCGCGGCTCGTATCACAACCTAATTAAGACTAGGACATGCCAAAAGAAAGAAAGATTAGGCTTCACATACCTTGTCCGCTCTCAAACTAAGTCAAGCCTCAAGTCTCGGGCACTCCAAGATCTACATAACGCCAATATACCAAACATTAGCCATAAGCATTTAGGCATTCAATTCCAAACGAACATTAAATTCTACAGAAATTTCGGCAGCATTTCCCCTATAAATACACCAACCCCGAGATTTCAACTCGGCCAAATTCAACAACAACAACACCAACAACCAAACTACAACATCAATAATCAATTCAAAATGCATTTTTAACATTAGTAGCTCTTTTACATAACTTCAGCGACATTCATAATATTCCAATAACATTCAACAACATGCATAATATTTCAATATACTCACTTCAACTACTTACATTCAAACCAACATCAACGTTCTTACATTCGATTACTAATCCGAAACCATTCAAACAATATTCAAGAACGCTTTAACCAATTCACACAATTTTTCAACCAACCCAAACAATTCTCCAACTCACCCGAAAATCAGCCCAAACCCGAGGGCACTACACCCACATTTCTTTCTCTCAAATTCATGAATTACACCAATAAATCCACACATTAACATTGTCACTTCCATAACTACCAAAAATTATATAAAATTCACATTAACTTCCCAATCAACCCATAACCAACACAACATCACTTTGAGTCATTAAACTTGCATTTCTCATCATAGAATCCATAACGACGACAACGAAAATACTAACGACGATTGTTCATTCTCAACTACACAAAGGGGGACCTATTCGGCCAACCCCACATACACACATAAAGATGATTTTCATTCTTCTCTTCACACTACAACAATCAAAACATGCTAGTTAGAATTAATTCATGGCTTCTAACACAACACACACACACACGGCCAACACCATCTACACGGCCTCAACTTCAACATAATTTCTATCATGAATTTCTTCCATTTTAGCATACTACAACACATATAAACCATTCATAACACATAAAACAAGGTTAGAACTCACCTTTCTTCTTCAACTTTACAACTTGCCTAAAGTGATGAATAATGAAAACGAGAAATCTATCGCTTCCAACAACACTTCCACGTTAATGAGCACCCTCCAATTAGTAAGTTTGCTTGAAGAAATTATTTTTTTGATGGCTTGATTTTGGTCTTGAATTTCTAGGGAGATGGCCGAATAGCCCTTCTCTTCTTCTCCAAATTGTTTTCTTGATTTTTCTAGATTTCTCTTAAGTGTTGGAATGGGAAATAAGATGACTAAGTCATCTTTTAAAACACAAGTATTAACCATCCATGTGGCCATGGCCCACACCAAGGTGGCCGGCCACACATGGTGCCTTATTTTTTTTTTTTTTGTTGAATTTTCAACTTTCCAAAAATAGAATACTTTCCAAAAATGGAATTTGACTCCAAATGTTTCCTTAACATTTCCATACCAATAAAATCATACACAACTTAGGCCTTTAAAACATACAAAAGTCTCTACTTCGTATCTCGGGATAGTCTTGTCCCCAGCTTATCGTAATTCACTCAAGTTGTCCCGTTGTTCAAAATACGGGATATAACACCTATTATGATATTGACGTTGATAAGGATCGAAGGGAAGGTAACATAATAGTTTAAAGACTAAGAATCGTATGGAACGCACACCTATTCCTTGGACAAGAGGAGAATGCCTTGGTTAAATGACTTATTTCGACATTAATGGTATACTACCTACGTTTTCACCTACTCATGTCCACGATAGACTTATTCGAGCATCCACCTATAGAAATAGCATAAAAATGATGTTGGTAGGCAATAGTGTAAGTCAAGATGGATGTCCTATCCACGATTCTATGTAACTCATGCTTAAGTTCCTCTAGCTAATGTTTTACGATCATGATGAAATGATTCCTTTTTCCTTTCGCTAAGTATCTATGCCTTTTTATGTTCAAGGTGACTTTCTACCCATGTATTAGATGCTCGAAGAATGAATTATTCATGCCTATAATCCATTCTTTCATGAACCTTATTTATAACAAGGGCATTTACTCACGGTGATAAGAGTAAGTTATGTTGAACCATGCCCTATTCTTTTGGTATATCTAAATCCTAAAGGTAATGTTTTATCCATGCCCTATATCTCTGACTCAAGAGTGAAGCCTACAAATTGTGTTCCATGCAAGTCACACTTATGCCTTAGTCTTACTTCAATGCTCATGAACTTAAGTCTATACGCCACGGTATGCAGGTACTCATGTAAGCGCCATGTTTTTCATGTACCCATGTCTCATGTCATACTACTCACGTATTCATGTTTTATGCCATATTAATCCCGTTTCCATTAATGTTCCATGTTACGTCCTTCCGTTTGATGTACGCATGCCACGTTTTTGTCGTAAGACAAAGTGTCTCCTATGATTTGCATGAATGGTTCCTCGCTCTCAATCCTTTATGATCCGCTCATGATAATAAGCAAGGTATGCCAAGGTATTCCTATCTATGTTTCAGAGCAAACAAGGGTTCCTTTCCTTCACCCTATGGTGCTTATCTCAGGAGTATTCTACTCAGATTCGAAGAATTCATGTCATGCCTATGCTAGAGCTTTATGAATATGTATATTAGTATCATATTCCTATTATATGACTCAAATCTGTCTTATTCGCACCGAGTTGCGCTTACATTCAAAGCCTAAGTCGTACTCAAATCTTATATGTCAATAGTGACGGTGATATACGAACATCTATGATCAAGGCTCTAAGTGTTTAGATCTCATCTCCACTCAGCATACAAATCTCCTGCTATAACAATCATGTTTTCGACATTCAGATCTCATGTTATGATATCCATGTTTACACGTATTCGTATCTCATGATAGTTTAGCACTCATGTATTCATGCCAGACAGTTTTCATGTATTTATGTCCCACGTCATGCTCTTCATGCCCAGATAATCATGTAATATTCGTGCCTATTTTCCAGTACTCATGTCATTCGTGCCTACAGATTCTCTTCCACACCCCATGTATAGTAATCATGTAATCATTCGGCCAATATCCGTGTGTTCAGGCCGGCTCAGTATTCATGTTAGCCACATTCAAGATTAAGTAATCACGTTATGTCACATCAAGCGTATTAAGATACCCTGTGAGTTGTATGTTGGTACTTTAGTTAGCTGGCAGACGTTTGAGAAATGTCGTGAGAGTCTGAATTATGAAGGAAGTCTTGCCATAAAATTTTGTAGATTCCAGAGTTAGTAGCGATTCTTAACCACAAGTCATAAATCGAGGACAAATGTTTCACGATTCTCATTCATGTAGGTGCTACTCAGTTTCATGTTCCCGTATACATGTTTCAATTAATCACGTAGTCAGTTCTCATGATCCAAGACCATGTTCCCACGTAACCATGTCAAGCTCTTATATTTTGTGTCATGCTTCTTTCACATGCATGTATTCAAGCAATGTCCAGTCTCATTCTTAATCATGACCCATTATTCTAGGAGGAATGATCCCAAGGGAGAGATATTGTAACATCTCGGATCTTCGGGCTAAGGTTTAACGCGTAAGATGGGGGGTATAATGCAACCAATATGGGAGATATAGGAAGTGTTTTGAAAACTAATCAAGTCATAAGAAGAGTCTTTGGGCAAAACAAAGTTAGAAGCCACTCTACGGGGCATGTTTTCAAGTGAGTTTGTAGAAGGTCTTACTTCCAACGACCATAACTCCTTTATTATTTGGAAATTTGGGAAAACTTCCTTGATGAAAGTTTTAGATCTTTGAAATACCTTTCCAACGATATATTATAAAGGTCAAGTGGACATCTGTACAAAACGTTATGGCTATTTTACTGAAGAGTCGCAGAGCAGTCCAGAAAATACGACCCGAAATACGTCCCATATTATGAAATACGGACCGTATTTTAGTGGCCATATAATTTACGACCCAGAATAGTATATATTCATCCATATCAGTGTAAATCATTATTTTTCTTTATTTCAAGCCTTAGAACGACCTCCTACCCTCTCCCATCATCAAGAACTCCAAGGTAAGTCAATTCTAACATGTATCCATGGTTTCTAATCAAGAATTCATCATTCTTAAGCTAGGATTTTCAAGAAAACTCAATTAAAGGGAATTCAAGACTAGGCTTTGGGATTCTTCTTTCAAGTTCAGATTTGTAATACAAGTTGGAGCATTACCAGGTTTGTAGAGTTTCTATCCATGTGTGGGAACATATTTGTTCTTCCCCACGCCACGTTCTTCCATGATTATATGCAAGTTCTCTAAAAACTAGGGTTTTAGCCATGTTCATGATAACCCTAGGTCCATGTACTATATTATATTAAGCTTTGTGATACAATCTCGTTGTTGTGCTCTTGATATTCCATTTTGATTATTGAGAATCTGTCTATAACCCATGAACATCCATATCTCGTAATCCATGGGTTCTTGCATGCATGTTTTTAAATAAAAATGCTTATTTCATGAATATCCTACTTGTCTACAAGTTTTCATGCAATTGTATTATATAATTACCTTCCTGCCATGATTCAAGATACATACATGCTAAATACAAGTTATTTCATGAAACCATGTTTAGAAGTTATTTTCGTGAAATCATGATTACAAGTCATTTACAAGTTAATTCACGAAAATCATGGGCTTCTTAGCCAAATATATCATGTTCATATTTTTGGGAGTTGCAGAGTTACCGAGAAGGCTCAGATAGCTTGAAACTAGGTAGCCACCGTAGGACAAGGATGGCTCCGCCCAGTTGGGACGATTCTTTAATTTTACACTGAATGGATCCATCAGGCACGTTACACCTTATACGCTAGCAAGGTATGGGGGCTCTGCTGTTCTGGCGAGGTACCAGACTCCACGTACGCACGTGGTGATATCATGTTGTCGGTTTATGAAATGCTCTCCCTACTTACCATGTTTTACTCATGTTATATATATATGTATTCATGCCCATGTCCATGACCAGGTTTTCAGTTTCACTTCTTATCATGTTATTCCATGTCCCATGTTATTTCCTTCAGTTTCATTACATACCAGTACATTCAATGTGCTGATGTCCCCTTTTTATGTACATTTGCATTTCATGATGCAGGTACAGATTTATTATACCTCGCATTTCGTACATTTGAATATTCCGAGTTAATGGCGGGAAGTTAAGGACGAGGTTATATTTTTCGGTTTGTTAAGAATGCATAAGTTGCACGTTCATCTTTTATTGGCATGGAGCATTAAGGGTAAAATTGGAACAAAGAAAAGTAAGGGCAAACTTGGAATGTGGGAAAAAATTATTATTTCATGAAATAGTCATGAAAAGCCAAAGTGGCCATGTATAGTGGAAAGTGGGCCCCACTCATGGTTGGCCAATATTTTCATGCCATGAAATGGCACAAGTGTACATTACACATTTGTGGGAGCCATATATACATGTGTGTATAATTCATGATCATGGAAGACTACAAGTCATCTTTGTAATATTAAAGAAAATTCTAGAAAATTTGAGAAAAAATTGGAGGGAAAATAAGAGGCACATGACCGGCCATGTGCCTCTACTTGTATATATATATGTGTATGATGACCAAATAAGACATAAGTCATCACTTTCACTCAAGAAAATTCAAGAAGAGTGGAGAGAGGAAAACTAGAGGGCATTCGGCCAAAGAGATGGGCTGGCCGAACATGCCCCTCAAATTTGTCAAGAAAAAAATTATTTCTCCATGCTCTCCAACTAATTGGAAGGTCCTCGTCGACGTGGAGTAGTCATTGGAACAAGAAAACCATCCGTTCTTGCAAGTGGAGTCCTAGCCGAGAAGGGAAGTTGGAGGAAAGGTAAGGTTCAATCTTTATTTTCATGTGTTATGCATGGTTTGTGGATGTTGTGGAGTGTGGAAATGAATAGAATTCATGAAAGTATGGTGTGTTGAAGTGTAGCCGTATGCATGTTGTTTGGTGAAGGCATAATGAACAAATTCTATTTAATGTTTGGTTGATGTTGTTAGGGATGGTTTGTGTATGTTTTGGCATGTAGAAATGAATGAAATTCATGGAATCATGTGGAATGGAAACTTGGCCGTGTAGGGGCTGTTTTGGTAGAACATAATGAACTAATTTTATGTAGTGTATTGGTTGTTGTTTGTTGTGGATTATGTGATGAAAACGAAGGTTCAATGGTCTAAATTGAAGTTGTAATTGTTAGTGGGCTGATTTACAAGATAATGTGAATTCAATATAGCTGCTTGTATTGACGAAAATGATGTTGCTAACATATGGAATTGTTGATATAGTTTATGAATTTGAAAGAGAGAAGTGTGTTGTTATTGTTCTCGTTGAGTTGGAAGGTTTCGGGTAAGATTGGATGTTGGTTTGGACCTCTTGAATTACTTATCGATATTGTTATTATGATTGTTGGTTTGGTTGTTGTTGATTTGGCCAAGTTGAATTCTCGGGGATGTTGAAATTATAGGGGAAATGCTGCCGAAATTTTTGTAGACAAAGTGTTAATGTGGAATTGAATTCTTAAGTGTTATGGTTAATGATTGGTACCTTATGGCATTATTGTAGATCGTGAGAAGTCGAGACTCAAGTTTGGATTAGCTTAGGAAGCGGCTAAGGTATGTAAAGCTCACCCCTTCTTTCTTTGGCATGTCCTAGTTGTAATTAGGCTATGACACGAGTTTCGAGGTAATTCCGCTCCTAAATTCCGAACATGTTCATGAGTTATAATTGTTTATTGATGTTAGTATCCATAATATGGTCATGCTACGGTCTTTACGTCTCCGATATGATTAGATTAGAATGTCGTATAACCGGTTTTGTTCCTAAAGAATCCTATGGCTAGAAATGTCCGTAACTTTCGTAAAAAGAACCGGATTGCCTTGAAACGTTCATAGAAAGTTTTGTAACGTATAATGACCTTGATTTTCATAGGCGGGCTCGGAATGATTTGATATACGACTATGGTCCCTACGATACTTTGATATACTTATGATATTTGATATGTTTCCGAGCACCGTCCGAAAGATTTTTGATATAACTATTGTCCGATTTTCAAATGACGATTCATTTATGATTCCTTCATTGAGTCTCTGGAAATAATTTATGTGCATACGGTTTCTCACTACTCTGCTCGTGCGAAGCTCAATATGTCTTTCACTGAGACCCGGGCCAGGACACGCATTCGTGCAACTTCACTGCATTATTCACCGAGTCCCTCACTAGAGGGCCGGGACACGCTATATATATATATATATATATGATGATGTGATGGGGATGGAGGCCAGGATGGCATACCGAGTCCCTTGCTAGCGGGGCCGGGACACGCTATTCACCGAGTCCCTCACTAGAGGGCCGGGTACGGTATGTATATATATATGTATATGCATGCATACATGATGATGATATGATTTTACTTACCGAGTCCCTCACTAGAGGGCCGGGACACGCTATATGTTATATGATGATTTTACCTACCGAGTCCCTCATTAGAGGGCCGGGACACGCTATATGTTTTCACGATGATTTTATAACATTGATATGCATGATATATGTTTTCAAAAGCAAGTTTTATGATTTTCTGTACTCTTTATTTCAGTATGATCCCGCTTACTACATTTCATGCTTTACATATTCAGTACATATTCCGTACTGACCCCCTTTCTTCGGGGGCTGCGTTTCATGCCGCGCAGGTACACCCAGATGAGCTGAAGATATTAGCAGAAGACGTTCCGGCGGGATTGGCGAGCTCCATTTGATCCGGAGTGCTGCCAAGTCAGAGTATTATGTTATAGTTCATGTTCCATGTTAGAGACTTTGCAGACAGTGTCGTGGGTATAAGATGTCGGTTATGTAAGCGGCTATGTAAGCCGATGTACTATTACGCATTGTGTTATAAGTTTCATATGTTACAAATTTTTATTTGTTTTGAAAAAGATGAAAAGCATATTTGACTTTCCGAAAATCTTCCGTTATGTATTTACGTTATGGCTAAGGACCCAGTATGATTATGAATGTCATAAGAGTCAGCGGGTTCGCTCGGCCCTAGGTAAGGGCCGGGTGCCCATCACATCCCATCGGATTAAGGGTGTGACAAATTGGTATCAGAGCAGTTCGTCCTAGGGGTTGTCTGCAAAGTCGTGTCCAGTAGAGTCCTGTTTATGGTGTGAAGTCGGCCACATTTATAAACAGGAGGCTACGGGGCATCTAGGATGGTTGCTTTTCTTTCACCTCTTAGATCGTACCATAGAGCCAAGTCATAGGAAATGAGATTTCTTTACGCTAACCTGTGATTGCAATAAAAGAATGGCATTGACAGAAGAAGGTGACCGACGATATTGGAAGCTATAAAGCACGCAGGTAAGCAAAGGTACGAAAGGCATATGCCGAGCACGGTATTGGTACGATTGAAATGTGAAGTTGAAGATCGAAAAGGAAAGTAAATAAGAAAGGGGAACACGTACGGTTGTGTTGAGCATATGAGTTAAGTCCATTATTTTCAGACTTTTATGAATATCGAGAGCCCTGTGCGGCTGTGACACGATACGATATGATATGATATATATGTATATGTGTTGGCCCTGTGAGGCATCCCTGGTATTTCCTGCGTGCAGGTTTTGGATAGTAAGGAATACAGAGGAAACTCTGCCGAAATTTTTCTGGAAATAATACGAGAGTAAGATATAAGTTTGGAATATGTCTGGAAAAGGTCATATGAATAGTAACAATGGGATTTGATTAAGCCGTAAGTGTGGCTGCCCTTTTGGAAGAATAAGTTAAATTGCGGAATTGGTGATAATAGTAACTGGGAGGTCGAGGAAGATATGGTAATAAGGAATTTGGAATGGGCTAGTGATATTAAGAGATGATCTAGAAAGGATTGGTAGGTTTGAATAGAGTAATATATTTAAGGCATCCAACCGAATCGATAGGTGGGAGAAAAATATGAGGAGATTATAGTCACGGGAAGTAATGAAACGAGTAAGACAAGGGTATGAAGAAAAGAAGAAAAAAAAAAGAAGAAGAAGAAGAAGAATTGTGACAGGATAGGAATGTATTAATAAGACAGCGCCGGATGTGTCGTGAGGGCGTTTGGGAATATGTTAAGATTCCGACTTACTCAATATTATGTGTAGAAGGTCGTGCGGTGAGGTAGGCGCGATCGGAAAGCGTTAAAGCATCGTATTCCATCAAAGTTCCAAAGTTAAGCGTCTTTGAGTGAGAGAAATTTTGGGATGGGTGACCCCACGGGAAGTTTTACGAAAAGTCTTACAAATTCGGATGTAAGAGGCAAATGAGAAGCTTTCGGAGTGATTTAATCCAAGGAAAATAAGCCATAAAAGATCGCGTACGGATCATCGGGTCGGTAAGGAAGAGGGGCTAACGAAGAAGGAGGCAAGAAGAAAGCGGACATCCGTGGGGGAATAGGGTGTGTGACGGAAGACACGAGTGCCGTAAGTGACGGAACGATGAAAAGCCAAGTTATAAAAAGTTGAGAAACGAGGAAAAATGAGTGCCATAAGTGTCGAGATGGCGGGAGGCCAAGTTGTAGGACGAGGAGAAACAAGATGGAATAAATGCCGAGAAGATGGCTAGTATGGTACGGATAAACGTGGACGAACGGAATACGTTTTGAAAATGAGAGAAAGATTATGTAGGAATAATGTGTTCTGAATACATACGAGAGGGCATAAGATCTTCTCGTGTGTAAAATGAAAGCCAAACATAAACGGAAGAAACGACAACGGGATGCCAAAGAAAGCACCAGATAGGTTAAGATAAAGATAATATGCCAAGAGACCTTTGGATACTTATTGTCGAGTAAAAGCCAAATTGGGATCGAAAGTAAGGACATGAGGCAAGTGTAGTTAGATAATGATATAAGTACACCCCTAAAGGGGGGAAGCGGGTGAGAGGAAATGCAAGGATGAGCTGGAAACAATCGACACGGTAATGTGTTTGATATGGATGCCTGAGCTATAAATGAGACCTTTTACTGAAATAAACTAGTAAGATCGGAAAACCAGCAATAAGTGGATGAAAGTTAGAATGGTATTTAAGGCGGTGTGAGAAGTTTTTGCAGAGACTTTAAATGACATAACGCTAGGAAGTGGATGCGTGTGAGGACAAGAGTATGATAAGAAGACGTTATGGAACAACTTAAGAGATAACAGAAAGGATAGCAATGCTAAGCTAGGTTAAGGACCAAGATGTTGGCTACGACGGTGTTCACTAATGCTATTGCAACGTGTAAGTGATAAGAAGAGGGAGTAGGAAACCCTTACGGTAGGAAGTGAAGAAGTTAAGGGTGACTAAAGGAAGGGAAAGAAATATGACAAAATAGGACGACGAGCCGTATGAATAAGAAATGCGGACGAAAAAAGACTATGTCTAAGATTGAACGCATACTATATAAGTTGTACGAGGATAGTGACGCCACTGTCGATATTGGTGTGCTAAGAATGAGACTAAGTATGTATTTGATAAGAAGAATAAAGGTTTAGCAAGGACAATGCGGTTGTGATATTTCGGGTACATCATGGAAAAATGAACGATGGTTTAAGCCAATTACAAAATAGAATTAGCATTGAAGACGGATAAGACGCGCCTATGGTGGAACTAAGGATGCCGTCGCGATACCGGTTGTAAGATAAGAAAAGGAAGACAAGGTGGAATATAAGGACTAGTAAAGCGACGGCGAGGTACCCGCGTGGGCTTAATCGAACGCCTTCGTATATTTTTGCGGAGATGGCAACATAATGTGGGACAGGAGAGAGAAGAGCGAGAAAGATCTTCGAGCTAAAGGTACAGAAAGGATGTCGGCAAAGAGGAATGAACCCAAAAGGACACTTAGAATAACGATAAAGTTGAAGTAAAAAAAGAAGAACGGCGATTAGTAGCTTGGAAAATTTTGGGGGAAAAAGAAAATGTTGCTCTCATGTATGGAAAATAAAAGAGTCCACCGGATGTTAAAGAAGGTTTATGGACCACTAAGTAATCCAAACGAGAGAAAATATGCTATGGAATCACGGAAGTATCAACGTGAAGCTATACCCAGCTAACGATGAAAAAGTCGGCATAGGAAAGCTAACAAGGAATAAGGGCGACGAAAGGACCGCGAAAATGAAGAAATCGGAGGTATGAGCAAGGTAATGGCCTATTAGTAAGAGAACAAGAGAAAGGGAATGTTGTAGAACGGTGGGTGGCTATGGCATGATAAGTCAAGGCTACAGTAATGGAGACAAGGATTCGGGTAAGAGTGAAGTGTTAGCTAAATACCGGTCGAATGCATGAAGGAAGGAAGCGAAAAAGCGGATTTCAGGCAATGAAGGGATTAAGTAAGAATGAAAAAGAGATCGACGTATGTTTTAAGGTAGGACTAAGCAACTAAAAGTCGAACCTTAAAGAGGAAATAACGGTTCCTAAGGGAAAGGGTATTACACCCCGTAATTTTAGCACGTGGAATTGATAGAGGTATTGTCAATGAGATGCAGGGTCCTAGGTACTTGTGGTACGATTACAAGGGTCCGAGTTCGTGTGACGAAACAAAGGCAGGGAGGAGACGACTTGAGAAGCTAAAGAAAAAAAAATAAAGAAGGAATGTAATCGAAAGATGAGATTGCGTGTCGTGGTAGTAAAGGTGTTATATCCCGCATTTTGTGCAATCGGATAATTCAAGACAATTGCGGGAGGACGACAAGCAAGGCCCTATTTTTGTTTTGTTAAGTATATGAACGGTTTATGAAGCACTTAGAAGCGGAATTATTAAGAACGGCCAAGGGCATAAAGGGAAACTCGCAATATGCCTCGTGGAATTGTGGAGGAAGACGAAGGGTAAATTTGGAATTTGGAAAATAGTTGCATGAATTACAAGAAATGGACATGGAATAGTTGGGCTTGGAAAAAAAAAAAAAAAAACAAGAGAGGCCCAAATTGTTGTGGTGGCCGGCCATGACCATAAAAAAAATGGCCCAAACCATGAGAATTTAATCCATGTGTTAAATAAGAGGAAAGGGCCATAAACTCCTCATTAATTCAAGAAGTTTCAAGAAAACAAGAGAAGAGAGAAAACAAAGAGGCCTTCGGCCATAGAGAAAAAGAGAGGAGAAAAAGAAAAGAAAAATTTTCTAGCTTTCAATCTTGTTCCAAAAATTGTTGTCTTGTGATAATCCTACTAAGTTGAGGGTCCTTGGCAAGTTGGAGTGTTTGTTAGAGCAAGAGCAACACCTATTCATGCAAGTTGAAATTTCTAGCCAAGTA
>NW_026716953.1:0-16607 GCF_029784015.1 Lycium ferocissimum | reverse complement strand
AAATGCATTTATTTTCTATACCTCTATTTCGGTTACGACTCAGAGTTATATACATATATTTTCTCGCTTTTGCGTACTCGGTACATATTTCGTATCGACCCCCCTTTCCGCGTTTCATGCGCGCGGTACGGCACGCACGGTTTGTTGATCCGCCGCCCAGGACACCCATTTTCGTCGTCGGAGTGCTCCCTTTGTTCGGAGCCTACATTTTGGTATACACTCGTCCGTTGCATATGTATATATTTGTTTCGGGGTACGGCGGGCCACGTCTCCGTCATATGATTCTCGTTTGTTTGGGAGGTCGTGGACATGTATGTGGGTATGCCCATTCTCGATGCCTGTGTTTGTATGCTATATGTTCTGGGCGATCCCATTCTGTCACGACCCAACCCCGTAGGCCGTGACTAGTGCCCGATCTGGGCACCCAAACACTTCTCGTATAATATCAAACACATCCGTGTATATAACGAGATTTTACAAGGTTTGTGTTTCAAATTTATAAAATTTTCGGAAAAAAAAATTCGACGAGTTTCCTTTGTTTAACGGACTATCCAAAATAACCCTCACAGCGTAAAATACCAACAAAGGCCACACGGGGCGAACAAAACAACATATATATATATACGGCCGACAAGGCTATCAAATGGCGCAACGGCCCAAAACATACACAAATGCAAGCCGACAAGGCCGCCACGGCGGAATGGGATCGCCCAAACACAACATATACAAACACACTCGTACGTAATAGGCCTAACCCACATACATGTCCACGTACCTCTAAACGGACAAACGGAATCATATGACGGGACGGGGCCCCGCCGTACCCCCGAACAAATATGACAATGCAACGAACGAATATATATACCAAAAAGTGTGCTCCCCGAATAAGGGGGAGCACTCCAAATAGAAGAAGAAGGTGTCCTAAACCGGTGGATCACCAAGCGTAACGTCGTACCGCGGGCATGAAACGCGACCGAAGAAAGGGGGTAGTACGAAATATGTACTTGTGTACGCAAAGCGAGAAAATGTAGTATACAAATGCTCGAGTCGAAATCGAAATAGAGGAGTACGAAAGTAAATACTTTTCCAAAATGTCAAAATGTTAATTCAAAATATAAATCATGCATAGAGCACGGGAACTATGGTCGCCGCCCGTCGATGGCGCCATAACACAAAGATAACACCGAAAGTTTCAAATCTCTGAATTTCGAAGTCACACATCATACACGATATCGCCATACACAAGATCCTGGGCACCAAATATAGCGAACCCGGCCCTCGAGCTTAGGAGCTCGGAACCATAAACACGAGATAACACGAGTATAACCAAACGCGCACGACAACGAGAATCCCGCCGGACCCGGCGAAAGATATAACGAACGCACGAGCGGAGTCGTGGGGAATCATATGCATAAAATCGTTGTCATAATCCAAAGATAAGTAAAATAGTCATATTTGAAATCGGAATAATAATTACAACATTCTTTTCAAAAGTTGTCAAAATTACATAAAGAACGTCGCGGACCCACGGACGGGTGTGACCCGAATGGGCCCGCCTATGAAAAACATACTCATTCTATATCATACAATCTCCCTACGAAAATCTCAAAGCAATCCGAGCTTTTTAAATGAAAGTTATGCGTTTGAAATTTTGGAATCGCTAAAGAATAAACTCTAAAACAAAATCAGCTTTCATGTAATCTTTACAAATTATGAATTCCAAGAACATAAGGATCAATGTTTTGTCATGTCAACACAAGAATGCCAAGGAACAAATGCGATTCATAAACATGCTAGGATTGCGAGAATAGAGTTTCCTCGAGGCTCGTATCATAGCCTACTTTAACTAAGGCATGCCAAAAAGAAAGGTTGCTTTACATACCTCAAACGCTCTCCAATATAATCCGAACGCAAGCTAAATCCAACCTACGCTTCGGGCTGCCCAATGTATACAAGCAAGCCATAATGCCAAACATTAGCTAATGACTTTTTGGGCATTAAATTCCAAATTTGCCCTTAATTCTATAGAAATTTGGGCGCATTTCCTGTAAATAGGCCACCGAGAATTTAACTCAGCCAAATCAATCAACAACAACAACAACAACCAACCTAGCAACATTAAAAACCAATCCAAAAGGCAATACAACAATAATAGCTCTCTTTTCCATCATTCAACAACTTTCATAAATTCACTTCGACGACTTGCATTCAAGCCAACGTCGACGCTTATACATTCAAATATTAACCTGAACCCATACCAACCATATCTAAAGACATTCTAAGCAATTCATACAACATTTCAAACAATCCAACAATTTCTCCAAGCTACCCGAATTCAGCCCCTAAACCGAGAACCTCACTTTAACCCATTCCTTATTTTCAATTCATGATTTGCATCCACAATTCACATTCTAACAATGCTATTCTCATCAATATACAATTTACATTAAATGTACAATAATCTCCAATTCAGTCCGCAACAATCACAATATCAATTTGAGTCAATAAACATTCATTTCCAACATAGAATTCACAACGACGACGACTAAAACATTAAGCGATATTCATTCGTTCATTGTCATATAATGTGACCCATTTTCGGCTAGCACACCAACATACACATATGGATAATTCTCAATCGTTCTTCACCTTACAATGATCATGATATACTAACTAGACATTAATTCATAGTTTCAACACAACCCAACACACACAACACACACATACTTACACGGCTCAAGCACCACACACCCAACTCATCTCCATCATTTCATATTTCATGATTTTCCTTCATTTTAACATACTACAACATACATACAACCTTTACAACACATAAACAAGATCAAATTTTACCTTTTTCTCTTCAACTTCCCAATAGCCTAGGTTTCCAAGGATGAAAATTAGCGGGTTGATCGCTCCAACGACGCCTCCACGCTACTTAGGACCTCAATATAGTGGGTTTACATCAACAAAATAATTTTGGGATGGCTTGAAATGGGGTTGATTTTTGGCTCCCTTGGCCGAGAGCTTCTAGCTCTTCAACTCTTGTTCCCTTATTTTTCTAAGTGTTGAAATGCAAATGAAGACTTGTGGTCATCTTTTAACTAATATAAGAAGTGCACAATTGTCCCTTGGCCCACATTAATGTGTTGTCCCAATTAAAAGTTGACACAAAAATTGTGTGGGCCATTCACCCCACTTACACGGCCAACCATGGAATTGGATGACTTTTCCAACTTCCAATTTTATCACTTTTGGTCCCAAATTCTCCTAATTATTCCATACCAACAAATTCATGAACAACTTATGTCTTAAAAAAAAAATCAAAGGTCAAAAATCCCGACTTTGTAACCCGGAATAGTTTTGTCCTTAGCTTAGTATAATTAATCCGGATTGTTCCAATGCACAAAAATACGGGTTCTAACATCCTCCCCCCCTTAAGAACATTCATCCTCGAATGTTAGATTAAACTTACGGGTCATACAAACAATTTGGGGGAGTTTCTTTCATCAACTGTCACAACATTTCATTTATTGATCAACATAGTCAAGTAAAGAAGTTAGATTACCTGTAGGTTCAAAAATAAGTGAGGATACTTCTTCTTCATCTGCTCCTCGAACTTCCTGTGTCACTTCCTCGGTTATTATTCCGCCACAAAGACTTTTAACCGAAGCCATATCTTTGTTCCGCAACTTTCTTACCTGACGATCCAATATGGCTATAGGCTGCTCCTCATAAGATAGCTCCTCTGTGACCTGGATATCATCTACAGGAAATACTCTGGAAGGGTCACCAATACATTTACGAAGCATAGAAACATGAAATACCGGTGTACGGCTCCAAATCACTCGGCATCTAACTCATAGGTAACCTTGCCTATTTTGCGAACAATCTGGTAAGGTCCAATATATCTCGGACTGAGCTTCCCTTTCTTGCCGAATCTCATAACACCTTTCATAGGTGACATTTTCAGGAAAATCCAATGGCCAATCTGAAACTCCAAAGGTCGACGGTGATTATCTGCATATGATTTCTGTCGACTCTGGGCTGCCAATAATCTCTCTCGAATAAGTTTCACCTTATCCACTGCCTGCTGGACCACATCTGGGCCAATCAACTCAGTCTCCCCAACATCAAACCAACCGATCGGTGACCTACACTTTCTGCCATATAGTGCCTCATAAGGTGCCATCTGAATACTGGAGTGGTAGCTGTTATTATAAGCAAATTCAACAAGTGGTAAATGATCATCCCAGCTACCTCTGAAATCAATAACACAGGCCCGCAACATATCTTCCAATGTCTGAATAGTGCGCTCGGCCTGTCCGTCAGACTGGGGATGGAATGCTGATCGAGACTCACCCGGGGTCCCCCAATCCTCCCCCGAAAGGATCTCCGGAAATTAGCCGTGAATCGGGCACCCTCTCGTCGGAGATAACGAAATAGGAACTCCATGAAGTCGCACAATCTCCTCGATATAAAGCCCGGCATAATCCTCGACCGAGTAGGTGTCCGGACCGGAAGAAAATGGGCTGATTTCGTCGGCCCGATCAACAATGACCCAAATGGAATCATACCTCCGTGGAGTGCGAGGTAAACACCGTAATAAAAAATCCATATTAATAATCTCCACTTCCACGTCGGTATCTCCATCTCTCGCAATAGCCCACCGGGCCCCGGTGCTCAATCTTAACCCGCTCGGTAATTCGGACACCGAGCAACGAACTCTCGCTATATCTCTTTTCATACCATCCCACCAATATAAACATCCGAGATCATGGTACATCTTTGTCGACCCCAGGTGAACGAGAATATCGGGCATAGTGTGCTCGCCCATAACCCATCGCCGCAACCCCGCAACATCGAGTACACACCGCCCCCGGCGAAACAACACTCCATCGTGTGAAATCTCAAACGGAGTCTTCTCCTATGCCGGGTCGCATCCGCATCGTACTGCCGAATGATCCTCATCACCGATGCCGCTTAATATATTCTGTAATAGAGGACTTAGCAATACCTCGAACAGAAACCCCACATCTCCACAATCAGCCAAGCGAACTCCAAGACTAGCCAACGATGAATATAGCGAACCATTTCTTTCTCTCTCCGATGGCACGTTCGCTAAAGTTGCCCATGTACTTGCGGTGGGGAGGGCATCTCGCTACAACATTAGCATAACAAGAAGCTAGCCAATCCATACCCATAATCACGTCGAACTCGGTCCATATCTAACCCCTACCAAATCGGCCTTAGTACGGCCGCGGTAAATACCGAACAACTTCCGATAAACTCGACCGGCAAAATGGAATCCCCTACCGGTGTAGCTACCTCAAAAGGCTCTATCGGCTTCGTACTCTATCCCAATTTTATTAGCAACGAGGGGAGAAATATATGATAAAGTAGAACCGAGATCAATCGCGCATACACACCTCGAGAGAAAACCGAATATACCCGTGACGACATTAGGCGACGCCTCACGGTCCTCGTCGGCCGGCTAATGCATAAATGCGGTTCGAAGGACCGCTAGAACCAGAACCCACCACGACCCCCCGCCTCGGCTCGGCCGATCCGCGTACCTCACCCCCGTAGGGCGCATGCGCTACCGAGGATGAAGATGAACAACACCGGCTGACCCGGTGACCGAGCCGAACCGCCCGCACCACTCCTAACCGGACATTCTCTCGTCCGATGGCCCCGATGGCCGCAAGCAAAACACGCGCACCCGTGGCACGAAAGCACCCCTCCAGGCGCTCGTCTCCCACGTAGGAACACGGAGGTCCGGGTGGTCTCATCCGACCGCCGGAGCCTCCGTCCAACCGTGAGCCAAAAGCACAGGCTACGGCCCCCGAATAACTCCGCGCCATCGGATCTCCCCCCGCCGGGAACCGCGGGGGTGTGCCGTCTTTGGTAGCCGGAGGAGGATATCTACTGCCTTCTTTGAGGCCGCCTCGGGAAATCCCAGAGTATCCGGATGATGCGGCCCTCATCGGGGTGACCCTCGTCATCAACTCCCCCATCGGTGTCGGCCACTGTCCGCGTCGGTCCTCCGTACCTGGGCGTGGGCACGTATACCGGCAATATCCACGCCGATGCGGGGCCGCGCACTGCAACAGCCAACGAAATACCGATCCGGCCCTACTATATGTCGGTGCATCCGGTCGGTCATGCTAGCTACATATGCGGGCGCATATCCGGCCGCCGAATCAAACTCTGCCGTACTCCCGAACCGTTCGCCCGCCGCTTCGGGAGCGAAATCGGTCTACTGCGGCTCGCCTCACCTTCGGAGGCAGAAAATGGGACGTAAAAGCCTCGGTAAACTGCGCCCCATACGGCCGGAGGGGCACCCTCGCCTCTGGACAAAGATCACGACTCATACCGGATTAGAGTCGCTACATCGTGCAACCCGTATAGCGCCATCTCAACCGACTCTCGTCTCGAAGCACTAATCAACCGCAGGCACGCCGCATCCGTCGGATGAACTCATGGGTCCTGCGAGCTTTGACCCGAAGAACTGCAGTGGCCCACAAAGTAAAAAATCACGGGCCACCGTGGCTATCACGCCCGTCTACACGATCCTCCCCTCGCTCCCCGTTCGGGGACCTCGCCCACTACTATCCGGTCAACAATCGGACTGCCTCTCGCAGATCCCATCATCCGCCCCCGGCCGGGGGACGGAGGTATGCGCACGCTACCGCAGCCGGCGGTGAGCCGCCGCGTCGCCGGCGTAGTCGCCCCAAATCCCTCCGATATCGCGGCGTAGCGTAATCCAGCCGTGCCTGAGGCACACCTCTCGGCTCTATCCGAGCACGAGCCCCTAGTAGTCACCCGGCTCCTGGCCGTCACTCACCGCCGTAGATTCTTGCCCTTCCGGCTGTACCGTGGCCTTTCTCGAGGCATCGCCGAAAATGTAACATTTCGTCAGAAAGAGTCATCTTGATAACACAGCTCTATCGCACGATCTAAGATCAGAAGAAAAGACAACATCCTAAATGCCCTTTAGCTTCATGTTTATAGATGTGGTGCACAACACATCGATAAACAAGACTCTACTAGACACGATCTGTGGACACTCCGAGGACAAACTGCTCTGATACCACTTCTGTCACGACCCAACCCCGTAGGCCGTGACTAGTGCCCGATCTGGGCACCCAAACACTTCCTCAGATAATATCAAACACATCCAGGTATATAACAGAAGCCGACAAGGCTGTGTTTCAAATTTATAAAATTTTCAAAAAAAATTTGGCAGAGTTTCCTTTGTTTTACAGACTATCCAAAATAACCCCGCACGCGTAAAATACCAACAAAGGCCACACGGGGCAACAAAACAACATATATATACATATGCGGGCCGACAAGGCTATCAAATGGCGCAACGGTCCAAAAAACATACACAAATGCAAGCCGACAAAGGCGCACGGCGAATGGGATCGCCCCAAACACAACATATACAAACACACACAATACGTAATAGGCCTAACCCACATACATGTCCACGTACCTCTAAACGACAAAGAATCATATGATGGGACGGGCCCCGCCGTACCCCCCGAACAAATATGTTCAATGCAACGAACGAATATATATACCAAAAGTAGGCTCCGGAATAAGGGGGAGCACTCTAAATAGCAGAAGAAGGTGTCCTAAACTGGTGGATCACCAAACTGTGTGTCTGTACCTGTGGGAATGAAACGTAGCCCCCGAAGAAAGGGGGTCAGTACGAAATATGTACTGTGTATGCAAAGCGTTAAAAATGTAGTATACAAATCCGAGTCGAAATCAAAATAGAGGTACAGAAAGTAAATACTTTTCCAAAATATCAAAATGTTATTTCAAAATATAAATCATGCATAGAGCACAGGAAATATGGTCGCCCGCCTGTCGATGGCGCCATAACACAGCACAACACCAGAAAGTTTCAAATCTCCGAATCCCCGTCACACATCATACACAGCATATCGCCATACACAGCATCACACCAAATATAGCGGAACCCGGCCCTCGAGCGAGGAGCTCGGTGAACCATAAACACAGCATAACACCGGAGTATAACCAAACGCGCACGACAACAGAACCGGCTCGGGACCGGCGAAAGATATAACGATTAACGCACGGCGGAGTCGTGAGGAATCATATGCATAAAATTGTTGTCATAATCCAAAAAGATAAGTAAAATAGTCATATTTGAAATCGGAATAATAATTACAACATTCTCTTTCAAAAGTTGTCAAAATTACATAAAGGAACGTCGCGGGACCCACAGACGGGTGTAGACCCGAACTGGGCCCGCCTATGAAAAACATACTCATTCTATATCATACAATCTCCTACGAAAATCTCAAAGCAATCCGAGCTTTTCTGTGAAAGTTATGAGCGTTTGAAATTTTGGAATCGCTAAAGAATAAACTTTAAAACAAAAATTAGCTTTCATGTAATCTTTATAAATTATGAATTCCAAGAACATAAGGATCAATGTTTTGTCATGTCAACACAAGAATGCCAAGGAACAAATGCGATTCATAAACATGCTCGGATTGCGAGAATAGAGTTTCCTCGAGGCTCGTATCATAGCCTACTTTAACTAAGGCATGCCAAAAGAAAGGTTGCTTTACATACCTCAAACGCTCTCCAATATAATCCGAACGCAAGCTAAATCCAACCTACGCTTCGGGCTGCCCAATGTCTACAAACAAGCCATAATGCCAAACATTAGCTAATGACTTTTTGGGCATTAAATTCCAAATTTGCCCTTAATTCTACAGAAATTTGGGCAGCATTTCCCCTGTAAATAGGCCACCCCGAGAATTTAACTCAGCCAAATCAATCAACAACAACAACAACAACCAACCTAGAAACATTAAAAACCAATCCGGAAGGCAATACAACAATAATAGCTCTCTTTTCCATCATTCAACAACTTTCATAAATTCACTTCGACGACTTGCATTCAAGACAACGTCGACGCTTATACATTCAAATATTAACCCGAACCCATACCAACCATATCTAAAGACATTCTAAGCAATTCATACAGCATTTCAAACAATCCAACAATTTCTCCAAGCTACCCGAATTTAGCTCCTAAACCGAGAACCTCACTTTAACCCATTCCTTATTTTCAATTCATGATTTGCATGCACAATTCACATTCTAACAATGCTATTCTCATCAATATACAATTTACATTAAATGTACAATAATCTCCAATTCAGTCCGCAACAATCACAATATCAATTTGAGTCAATAAACATTCATTTCCAACATAGAATTCACAACGACGACGACTAAAACATTAAGCGATATTCATTCGTTCATTGTCATATAATGTGACCCATTTTCGCTAGCACACCAACATACACATATGGATAATTCTCAATCGTTCTTCACCTTACAATGATCATGATATACTAACTAGACATTAATTCATAGTTTCAACACAACCCAACACACACAACACACACATACTTACACGGCTCAAGCACCACACACCCAACTCATCTCCATCATTTCATATTTCATGATTTTCCTTCATTTTAACATACTACAACATACATACAACCTTTACAACACATAAACAAGATCAAATTTTACCTTTTTCTCTTCAACTTCCCAATAGACTAGGGTTTCCAAGGATGAAAATTAGCGGGTTGGTCGCTCCAACGACGCCTCCACGCTACTTAGGGACCTCAATATAGTGGGTTTACATCAACAAAATAATTTTGGGATGGCTTGAAATGGGGGTTGATTTTTGGCTCCCTTGGCCGAGAGCTTCTAGCTCTTCAACTCTTGTTCCCTTATTTTTTCTAAGTGTTGAAATGCAAATGAAGACTTGTGGTCATCTTTTAACTAATATAAGAAGTGCACAATTGTCCCTTGGCCCACATTAATGTGTTGTCCCAATTAAAAGTTGACACAAAAATTGTGTGGGCCATTCACCCCACTTTACACGGCCAACCATGGAATTGGATGACTTTTCCAACTTCCAATTTTATCACTTTTGGTCCCAAATTCTCCTAATTATTCCATACCAACAAATTCATGAACAACTTATGTCTTAAAAAAAAAAAATCAAAGGTCAAAAATCCCGACTTTGTAACCCGGAATAGTTTTGTCCTTAGCTTATTATAATTAATCCGGATTGTTCCAATGCACAAAAATACGGGTTCTAACACATTCGCCATGGCAGCCTCGCCGGCTTGCGTTTGTATATGTTTTGGGCCGATGCGCCATTTGATAGCCTTGTCGGCTTCTGATATACATATGGATGTGTTTGAGATGTGTCTGAGACAGTTTGATATTATCTGAAACAGTGTTTGATATTTGCGTCCGTATAAGCTATCTGTATGTGATTCGGACTAATGATTGTGTTTGGGTGCCCAGCTCGGGCACTAGTCACGGCCTACGGGGTTGGGTCGTGACATTGATGTTGTTAATATGGTTGTTGGTATTGTTGTTGATGATTTGGCCGAGTTAAATTCTCGGGGTTTGTTGAATTTGGAAATCTTTAAATGTCGCCCAAATTTCTGTAAATAAAGTGCTAGCTTGGGATTGAATTCCTAAGTGCCTATGGATGTTTGGTGCCTAATGACGTTATTGTAGTGTCACGACCCAACCCCGTAGGCCGTGACTGGTGCCCGAGCTGGGCACCCATACGCGCTCATTAACCAGATTCGGTATGCAAACGACTCATACATATATAAATATCAAATGTGGCTTCAAACGGACGGATACAAACACATATATTGTACAGAAGCCGGTAAGGCTGTCATAATATACATAACATGTCAAAGCATATACACGCGCCGACAAAGGCGCCGGCGGATGGGCCGCCCAAACACAACTCACACGTCGCATCCGAACAAGCGCTGGCTGTCAACCAAGTAGTCATCCGGCCCCTATCACATACGGTGCATCCGGTCGGTCCTATCGACTACATAAGCGGGCGCATATCCGGCCGGCGGGTCAAACTCCGGACTATACTCCCGACGCTCACTGCCCACTTGCGCTCAACGACAGAACTGTCTACCCTGGCCCGCCTCATCTCCGGAGGTAAAAAATGGGCCAGGAAGGCCTCTGTAAACTCGCCCAATACTGCTGGAGGGGCACCCTCACCTCTGGACAACATCCAGGACTCGTACCAGTTAGCCGCTACATCGTGCAACCGATAGGATGCCATCTCAACCGACTCTGTCTCGGAAGCACTAATCAATCGCAAGTACGCGCGCATCTGTCGGATGAACTCCTGAGGGTCCTCTGCGGGCTTTGACCCGAAAAACTCTGGTGGGCCACAAAGCAGAAAATCACGGGCCCTCTGGTCGTCATATCTATCCGCACGATCACCCCCTGATCCGTGCACACGCGAACCTCGGGCCGCCATCAATTCGGTCGATAACCGGACCGCATATCGCATCGCCCCTATCCTCCGCCCCACGGGCCGGGGAGCGGAGGCTCGGGTGCCTTGAACCTCGGGAGCGGTGGTGGAGCCGCCCCCGGACTGCGGTATCGGCCGCCGCTCAAGCCCCGTGACGATGGTGTAGCCGGGCGGGCATCGGGGGGCACGAATATCCGGCATGTGCTCGGCACGGGCCCTAGTAGCCATCCGGAACACCGCCGGTCTCCCTCGCTCGTAGTCTTGCCCTTCTCGGGCGAGGTGGCCTTCCTCGGAGGCATCGGCGAAAACATAACATTTCGTCGAGAAGAGTCACCACCGATAACACAGGCTACATCGCACGATCTAGGATCAGAAGGAAAGATAACACCCTAAATGTCCTGTAGCCTCCTGTTTATAGATGTGGTGCACAACACACCGATAAACAAGACTCTACTAGACACGGTCTGTAGACATTCCGAGGATGAACCTGTCAGCCCCAATTTTCGAGGGACGTGATGGGCACCCGACCTCGATTTAAGGCCGAGCGAACCCGCAGACCTTTATCGCACACAATTTTTTTTTTTAACACATACCAAAATATAATACATACCAAATCAAATAAAATCTGTAATCTGACAAAATTTATACATAACACTGTATAAAACGTCGGCTGATGAAGCCGCCCACACAACTGACATTCTATACCCACACCGCTGTCTGCAAAGTCTCTAGTACCATCCAGAAGACATGACGTACATATTCGACTCGGCGGTGCTCCGGAAGGAATGGAGCTCACCAATCATCATCTTGACATCTTCAACTCATCCGGGTGCACTGCCCCGCGGCATGAAACGCGGCCCCAGAGAACGAGGGGTCGATACGAAAAATGTCGAGTATGCAAAGCGTAAAAAGCGTAAACAAAATCATAGTCAAACCTAAGGCACAGAAATATGACTGACAAAACCATAACCAGACTCAGAAATACAAGTTGTAACAGACAGAATCTTAGTCGTGGCCGTAAATACGTAAATATAACGAACGAGTCGTAACGGAATCGGGTACGGATGGCCTGCCGGACGAAATTGGGATCGGAAGTACGGAGATACATCAAATAGATCTGGTGTACGGATGTGTGTCGGACGGATCCATAGTCGAGAGTCGGACGTGCCGACGTATATCGGACGGTCGTCGTCGAGCATAATGTCGGACGCGGATCATATGTGAAAATTTCGATGGAGACCATACGAACGTACGAATGCCGAGGCGGATCGGACGCATGCTACGGATCGTACGAAATACGAATGCCGAGAGACGGATCATACGTGCGGTACGGATCATACGAGAGCATACGGATGGTTGGCCCGGATGCGCATCGTCTTTGCTACGGACCATACGGACGTACGGAATATTGTTACAAATCGGGTTCATATGCGAACGGAACATACGCAGTGCGGAAACGGATACATACCCGTATGCGGATAACGGATCCCGCCCTCTTTGAGGGACGCGATGCTGTCGAATCATATATCAGATATGCATGTAATCGAACGCCGTAGCGTACATATATAAGAGCCGGCCCTCCGGTGAGTGGCGCGGTAACGAGAACCCGCCCTCTAGTACGGGACGCGGTGAACGAACGGATCAAATGCCATCACAGGCCACCACCCCGTAACATCACATCATAATATCATAAAAAACGGCCCGGCCCGCCTATGAGGGACGCGGTGAACAATGCACAGAGGTGCACGATAACAGAACCTGGCCCGGGACGCAGTGAGCAGACATAACAGACGGTGCAGAGTAGTGCGCACGATAACATATCAGAACCTGGCCCGGGACGCAGTGAAAGATACATTGAGCCTTGCACGAGCAGAGTAGTGAGAAACATATGCACATAAATCCAGACTCGACAGACGAATGTGCTTACCGATATCTGAGGCTCAGAAACAAGTTTCAGATCAATCTTTGCCGGACGTTGCAATTATCGTGTCGGACGCGAGAGCGTGTCATCTCGGGTGGTCGAAGCATATCATATCAAACGGACTTTCCGACGCGAATCCGAAATCATTTACGGGGAGTTTAAGACATTTAACTTATGGAGAGCGGTCGGAGAAACGAGCGATAAAAATACCAATTTACCATACAGACGTACATAAGAGAGGTGTCGGAGAGTGTGGGCCCACTTCGCATAAAATTGGAAATAACATACGAAAGTTATGATCTTTAGTCATCCGAGGGCCGTTTACGGCAGTATGGAGACTATCCGAGACCATGTACAACAGTTAGGAGTGTTCGTACTTACGGAACTCTTTTAGGTACAGAGGCTTTTAATACTTATTCATCTATCAAACATACAATAATTTAACTAAACCAAATATATTTATATAAGACATAAATCGAAATCATAAATGGACTCGGTATTCAAGAACAACTACCCCAAAAGCACGTTATGTCATACCTTACTTAGCTCTAAGACATGCCATATGCAAGGAAGGGTAAGCCTTACATACCTGCGCCGAGCCTTACTTGCTATACTTGTTCGTCCCCACTTGCTTGTCTACATTCAAAGGGTTCATACGATCATTAGATTCATCCACATACGCTTGTCTTGACTTTCTACTCAAGTTCACTTATAAGCTACCGAAATTTCGGCAGCATTTCCCCTGTAGGTACGGCATCCCCGAGATTCACACTCGGCAAATTTTTAATCAACAACAATCCGGGAATTCGACCCGGCCAAACTATCATCAACAATACCAATAACCAACCCAAAATGCATTCTCTATCAACCATTTTTATCATGCAATTCAATGACATTCCATTATATTCAATTTGATTCAATTCAATTCACATAATACTCCAACAACTTAATTGACATACTATCTTACCCAAAACCTCCAACTCCACCCACAACCATGCATTCCATTATCGTGCATATACATTAACTTCAACAACCACTTTCATTCTATGTCACATAGTCTACGACAACAACAACTAAAATATCAAATAAATTCAATTTGCCACAACTCACCAAATTTCACCATTTTCGGCCCCAACCATAACACACACACTTTTCATGAATTTTCATCCATTTCATGACATTACACGAAAACACAAAACTAAGTAAAATCATTTCATCATACCTACACCTCACTACCTCTATTCGGCCAACTCCACTCACACGGTTACAACACCAACATGCACGGCTACCACACACATCAATATTGCCATGAATTTCATTAGTTTCAACACATTACAACAACAACCAAACACAACACAACACACACACATGCACGGCCATCTCTCACACACGGCCACCACTACCACTTCACACGCAACACCATATTTTCACAAACTTCTTTCATTTCTACATTTCACAACATATACAAATCATGCACAACACATAAAAAAATGAGATTGAACCTTACTTCTCCTTCCACTTCTCCCCCACGGCTAGCTTGTTCCTTTGCACAAACCAATATTTTTCTTGTTCCAACAACCCTATCATGTTGAAGAGGACCTTTCAAATGGTAGAGAGGCTACAAGAAAATGATAATTTTTTTTTCAATTTTCCCATGGCCTTGCTCGGCCATGCCCAAGCCGAACTCCTCTTTTTTTTTTTTCTCTTGCTTTCTTTCTTTTCTCTCCAAAGATGAATACTCCTCTCCCTTATATATATATAGTCATCTTATATACATGTGAGGGGCACATGCCCCTCCCCTCTCTAGATTTTTCTTCCTTTTTCCTTTTATTTCTAGAATTTTCTTTCTTTTGTTTTTCTTTAAAAGATGACTTATATATATATATTTTTTTCATCCTTTTTCCATACCTTTTCCTCACATGGCCAATATGGCCCCTTTTTGGAATTTTCTTGAATTCTTGTGAAATGACCATTTTGCCCCTAACCTTTTCAAATATTTCCATGAGCCATTTTGCGAATTTTCCTTTTTGCCCTTAGTCTTTATCAATATTTCCACACTAATAATATTTTTTAATGGCTTACGTATTACAACGAAACCGAAAAAAAATGACCTTGCCCTAAACTTTCCGCCATCGACTCGGAATATCCAAAGGCTCAAAATGCAAGGTGTAACAGAACCGCTCTGATACCACTTCCGAATATCACTCGGGGACATACCAAACCGAACTTCAGAAATCATACATACGTACCAAAATCATGTGCATAAGATCATTATCATGAACCTAAAAGGTAGGTAAACCATCACACTTGAAATCGGGATAATAACCAAATCAAATTCTTTTAAAAGTCGTCAGGATTACGAAAGAAGAGTCGCGGGACCCACGGACGGGTGTGGACCCGAGTCGGGCCCGCCTATGAAAAACACACTTATCATATGCCATACAATCACCTACGAGCATATCGAGGCAATCCGAGCCTTTCTGTGAAAGATACGGGCGTTCGTAGTTACGGAACTTTTAAAAACCGAACTTTTTATGCAAAAGTTGAAAATCAAATATTTCAAAGGCATAAAGGCCAATATTTCATCATATCAACATACGAATTTCCAAGAACGAATAAGAGTCATAAACATGCTCGGATTGCGAGAATAAAATTTCGTCGAGGCTCGTGTCATATCCTATTTGTAACTAAGGCATGCCAAAAGAAGGAAGGGTTGCGCTTTACATACCTCGTCTGCTCTCTAAGCTAATCCAAACTCCAACCTATGTCTCAGACTCCCCGAGGTCTACAAACAAGTCAACGGATATCAATTATTAGCTATAGCCATTTAGGCATTTAATTCCAAACTAACACTAAATTCTACAGAAATTTGGGCAGCATTTCCCCTGTAAATAGGCCACCCCGAGAATTTAACTCGGCCAAAATCAACAATAACAACCAACCTAGCAACATCAATAATCAATCCGAAAGGTAATATAACATTAATAAGCCCTTTTTCATCATTCAACAACTTTCAATATATTTGATTCAACGGTTTACGTTCAAGCCAAAGATTAACGCTTATACATTCAAATACTCATCCGAATCCATATCAACAACATTCAAGGACATCTTAAACAATTTAGACAATATTTCCAACAATCCAACAATGGCTCCAATTTACCCGAAAACTGTCTCCAACCCAAGAACACAACTATAATCCATTTCTAACTTTCGAATCATGATTTGCATCAATAATCCATACTATAACGATATCATTATCATAAATACACAAATTACATCAAACGCATAATAACCTTCAATTCAGCCCATACA
>NW_026716952.1:0-16638 GCF_029784015.1 Lycium ferocissimum | reverse complement strand
AGGTTCGGTTTAGTATTTGAATGTATGAGCGATGATGTTGGCTTGGATGTAAGCCGTTGAATTGAATATAATGCATGTTGTTGAATGATGTAAAAGAGGGTTACTAATGTTATATTGCTTTTCGGATTGATTGTTGATGTTGTTAGAATGATTGTTGGTGTTGTTGTTGTTGAATTGGCCGAGTTAAATTCTCGGGGTTGAGGCTATTTATTACGGGAATGTCGCCCAAATTTCGTAGAATTAAGTGCTAGTTTGGAATTAAATGCCTAAACGTCTATAGCTAATATTTGATATCCGTTGACGTTGTGTAGACCTTGGGAGCCCGACACGTAGGTTGAGATTAGCTGAGTTGGATTATCTTTGAGAGCGGACGAGGTATGTAAAGCTCAACCCTTCCTTCTTTTGGCATGCCTTAGTTATAAATAGGCTATGACACGAGCCTCGAGGAAATTCTCGTTTCCTCGCAATCGAGGCATGTCTATGATTCTTATTTGTTTCTTGGTCTTCGTATGCTTGATGTGATGAAATATTGGCCCTTATGTCTGAATAATTAATTTTCAAATGTTGCATAAAAGTTTTGTTTTTAAAGAAGTTCTCAGAATGACTAAACGACCGTAACTTTCACAGAAAGGCTCGGATTGCTTCGATATGTTTGTAGGAGATTTTATGGCGTATGATGAGTATGTTTTCCATAGGCGGGCCCGGCTCGGGTCGACACCCGTCCG
The DNA here is from genome assembly GCF_029784015.1 of Lycium ferocissimum. NCBI lineage: Eukaryota > Viridiplantae > Streptophyta > Magnoliopsida > Solanales > Solanaceae > Lycium > Lycium ferocissimum. The sequence goes on along the minus strand of NW_026716952.1, from coordinate 15,913 downwards.
TGGGTCCCGCGACTTTCCTTTATGTAACTCTAATGACTTTTGAAAGAATTTGGTATGGCTATTATCCCGATTTCCTAGTATGGTCATTTTACTTATCGTTGGAGTCTATGATAATGATTTTATACATATGGTTACTCACATTCTCTCGTACATTGTTGTATCTTTTCGCCGAGTCACGGGCCGGTTATGTTGTCGTGCGCACTATGTTATACTCCGGTGTTATCTTGTGTTATGGTTCGGCAAGGGAGGCTAATGTAGGTCGGAGTTCGTTTTATATTTGGTGTTATGTTTGTGTTATGGCGTTATGATATGTGACGGGATATGGAGAATTGAAACTTTCTGGTGTTATGCCGTGTTACGGCGCCAATGACGGGCGGCGACCATATTTTCAGCCCTATGCATGATTTGAATTTTGAAAATAAACATTTTGGTATTTGGATACGCACTTACTTTACGTATACATTCGATTATGACTCGATTTGTTTACTATATCTTCGCTTTCATACTCGGTACATGGTAAATGCGACCTCCCCTTTCTTCGGGGTCGTTTCATGCCCGCAGTACGAGACGTACGGTTCGGTGATCCGATTTAGGACACCCATTTGTTGGAGTGCTCCCTTATTTCGGAGCTCCACATTTTGGTATATATTCGTTCGTCGCATACGTATTTGTTTGTTCGAAGTGAGCGGGGCCCCGTCCCGTCATGTGATTCCGTTGGTCCGTTTAGAGGTCTTTAGACGTATATGGGTCAGGCCTATTCCGTACTGTGTGTTCGTATGATATATGTTACGGGCGATCACATTTGCTTGTGCATGCCTCTTGTTAGCTTGCATTTGTATATGTTTTGGGCCGTTGCGCCATATGATAGCCTTGTCGGCTTCGATATATATGTGTTTATGTTTGAGGCAGGTTGAGATAATTTGAGGCAGGCGTCGATATTTGTATACGCATAAGCCATCTGTATGTGATTCGGATTAATGAATGTGTTTGGGTGCCCAGCTCGGGCACTAGTCACGGCCTACGGGGCTGGGTCGTGACAGAAAGTCCCTATGAAAAGCAAGTGAGTGTTTATGACGATGATACTATTATCTCCCATCCTATGCTATTTCATATGTTGTCTATTATGCTTCCATATTGATGTTGATCATGCTTTACATACCTCGTACATTCTTCATACTGACGTCCTTTTGTTTGTGGACGCTGCGTCATGCCCGCAGGTGGCTAGGGAGACAGACTTGGTCCATAGCTACATTCTTCAGGGACTACATAGCGGAGCTCCATTTCATTCAGAGCCACAACTTTTGGTATTCATTCTTTTTGTGTACATATTTATGGGCGTAGGCGGGGTGCGCATTCCGCCTATACGATATGACATACTCTTCTTAGAGGCTCGTAGACATGTATATGGTTAGATGTGTTTGGCCTTGTCGGCCTATATCTTGGATATCATTTTGCTAGCCTCGTCGGCTTATGTACATTGATATGGGCATAGTTGCTAATGACGATATAAATGTATTGTCGCCCAATGGAATTACTATGAATAACGGATGGAAAGTATGATTTAGCTATGTGGCTCACCTAGATGTAAATGCGAAAGTATGTTAAGAGGTGCCCGGGTGGGTTAGCACCGGGTGCCCGTCGCGGCCCTCCGGTTGGGTCGTGATATAAGGATTCTAACTCCTTAAGTTTTCACTAGACTCGCTGCTAGTCTTGGAAACGAATCAGCAGAGGTAAAATAGTCAAAACGTACATAATGACCCGTTGTATAGTTACTACAGTTATGTAGAGAAGAACAAAATATACAAGACTAATAACATCCAAAGACAGATATAATCCCATTTTGAATACTGGTTACAAAGATGATCCTTCATAAGCTGAACATTCAATAACATATTGAAAGTGCAGTCATACTTTTGCTTGAATGATCTTCAAAGGAATTTATTCCATAACACTTGGTGAGAGCTTTGAGGTGACTCATAATGGCATCAATCCAAAGTAGATGATCGTGCTGTGGCATTATAGTCTAGTGTTGAGTTTTAAGTTTCTTCTTACAAAGTTTATTTATTTGTTGTTCTCACTACTAAAAAAAAAGGGAAAATCGACCAAAATTTTCGACCGCATTAGGTCGAAAAAGTCAATTTTTCGACCAAATTTTCGACCTTAAGGACTGGTCGCTAATTGATAGGGTGAAAAAAATTTCAACCTCATATGGTCGAAATTTTTCGACCACATGAGGTCGAAAATACTTTTTACGCAATAACAGTTTTCGACCTTGTGTGGTCGAAAACTGCATATTTTATTTAAATATTATTAAAAAAATTCGACCGCACGAGGTTGAAAAATACCTTATATTTAAATATTAAATAATATTTTCGACCTTATGTGGTCGAAAAATTTGGATTTTTTAAAATATAATTTAATTTTTCGACCACATATGGTCGAAATCCTGGATAACATTTTAAAATTTCGAACACAAGAGGTCGGAATTTAATATGTTGCCCAGAATTTCGACCTCATATGGTCGAAATATGGCAACATTGTTGCTAAATTTCGACCTCTTATGGTCGAAATTTTAATGTGGAGGTACATTTTAGACCTGGTGAGGTCGAATTTAGCAATATCTGGGCTGAATTTCGACCTCGTGTGGTCAAAAATCCGGGAAAAAAATTTCAACATTTCGCGGCTTTTACAGCAGCCTAGCTACCTGCCAATTCAACCAAATCAACATTGTCACGACCCAAACCGGAGGGCCGCGACTGACACCCAAAACCCTACTCGGCTGAGTGCCATACTACCATTCCATCCATGAGTCACAACTTTTTGTGAACCTTTAATTTATGAGATGACACTTTCGTCAAGTAAAACAGGACAAACTTTTCAATAAAACTCTTTCGTCAAATCAGGGAGTTCTCCCTTATCGTCAATTCGAAGAAAACATTTAGTCACAATAAAATCTTTAAAAACAAAGCATAAAAACACATTGACCTATACTGGTGCGCTTTACTGACCGTCGACATCTCGACTCACTATCCACGGGACAACGTACGCAAAAGTCTCTAACATACACGAGATACCATAACGTAAGTACTCTGACTCGGCAACACTCCGAACTGAGATGGAGCTCACCAATCCAGCTGATAGCCTGGGAACATCCTATAGCCAATGTCTTCTACTCATCTGTATACACCTGTGTGGCATGAAACGCAGCGCCCCCAGGCAAAGGGATGTCAGTACGAATAATGTACCGAGTATGTAAGGCAGGCAAACAAGATATCTCGACTCGGATGATAAAGAAAGTAACGATCAATCTGTACACAACCGACTACGATAAACATGTATGTGCACATGAAATTTTGATGCGACGCATGTATATATATATATATATATATATATATATATATATATATACACACTCGCGTCCTTCGGGCATAATAGCATAATGGCCCCTTCGGCATCATAATCATCATATACCGAGTGATCGTGGTTTGCGATATAACGCCTTAGCCCTTTTTCCCTTCCCCATGAAATGATGTCGTGCATGTATGTAAATATGCAATGCATGAAAAGCTTTGGAAACCATCAAAAGACTCCCTTCGGAGCAACTTTTAGTTATAAACGGGAACTTCTTCCCCTTTTCATTTCTCTCCTTCGAGACTCAAAATTTAAATGTAAAATGCATAGGAAAGAGAAAACCTTATGAATTTCCCCTTTCGGAATTAGACAACATTATGAAATCGCACAACTTATGGATGTCCCTTCGGGACTTAAGAGGTCAAATGTCACGACCCAACCGGAGGGCCGCGATGGGCACCCGGTGCTAACCCACCCGGGCACCTCTTATCATACTTTCACATTTACATCTAGGTGAGCCACATAGCTAAATCATACTTTCCATCCATTATTCATACTAATTTCATTAGGCAACAATTCATTTATATCATCATCGACAACTATGCCCACAACAATGTACATAAGCCGACGACGCCAACAAAATGATATCCAAAATATAGGCCGACAAGGCCAAATTCATCTAACCATATACACATGTCTACGAGCCTCTAAGAAGAGTATGTCATATCATATAGGCGGGACAGGACCCCGCCATGCTCATAAAAATGTACACAAAAGAATAAATACCAAAAGCTGTAGCCCCGAATGAAATGGAGCTCCGCTATGTAGTCACGAGTAATAAAGCTATGGATCGAAGTACGTATTTCCCCACTGCCACTGCCCATGACACAAAATATCACAAACAAAAAAAAAGGACGTCGGTAAAGAATGTACGAGTATGTAAAGCATGATCAAAATCATTATGAAGGCATAATAGACAACATAAGAAATAGCATAGGATGGGAGATAGTAGTATCATCGTCATAAACACTTACTTGTTTTTCATAGGGACTTCCCATTTCTAATGTGTGATTGTGTACATACGTCCATATCCGTATCCGAACTCGTTTACATACCATATCCATATTCATATGCGTAGTCATATTTCCATTCATACTCGTATTCACTTACATATTCATATCATATACATCTCATATACATATCATATACATAGCAGTTACATAGCATACCCGATCACGAAGGTTCGGTGTTTCCTACCAAGGCTCGGGATTACATACATACTGGGGTTACACCACAGACAAGGCTCAGGGTTATCCGTACCCATCTGCAGAGGTGCACGCGCGTTACATAAATATATATTTTGTTATATCTCGTATTTTGTACATTGGGACATTCCGAGCTAACCACGATAAGTTAAGGACAAGACTATTCCGGGATACGAGGTTGAGACTTTTGACCTTCGATTTCGTTTTAAGGCATAAGTTGCTTATGATTTTATTGGTATAGAATATTAAGAAAAATTTGAGGTTAAAAGTGAATTATTGGAAGATAATTATTTTTCATGAAATAGCCATATAAGGCCATGTGGCCGTGTGTATGGTGTGGGCCCCTTTCACAAAGCTTGGCCAAATTTGATTAGTTTAAGTTATGAGTGGTACATGTGTTCACCTTATATTTGTTGGGGATTTATATATATATAGGGGGTGGATGACTAGCAAGCATATTATTCATCTTTTTCAACTCAAGAAAGTTGGAGAAGCATGGAGAAAAAAGAAAAAAAAAAGAGCATATTCGGCCAAGGTTGGCCGAATTTGATGCCTCCAAATTGATAAAAAAAAAATGATTTCTTCTAGCTTTTCAACTCCTTAGAAGGTGTATAACATCATGGAGGAATCGTTGGAGTAGCAAGAACAAGTGTTAGTTCAAAGCACCAACCCTAGCCAAGTGAAGAACTAAGTGGAAAAGGTAAGGTTCAATCTCCTTTTACATGTGTTATGGATGATTTGTGCATATTGTAGTGTGTAGAAATGGATGAAATTCATGAAACTATGTATGTTGAAGTTGGGCCGTGTAGGTGTTGTGTGTGTTGGAGTGATGAACCAATTTTATTTAATGTTTGGAGTTGTTGTTGTTGTTAATTCTATGGTGAAAATGAAGATTTAGTGATTCAAGTTGAAGTTGAAATCGTGTGTGGGCCATTTTTGGAAGCTAATGTGATTTTATTATAGTTTCTTGAAATTATGAGAATGATGTTGTTAACGTGTGGATTGTTGGCATAGTTCATGAATTTGGAAGAAAGAAATGTGGTGTTGTGGTTCCTATTGGAATTGGAAGGTTTCGTGTAGTGTTGCATGTTGGTTGGGTTGTTTGAATATCGTGCGGATCGTTGAAAGTGTTCTTGAGTCTTGTTTGAATGGTTTCGGATTAGTATTTGAATATGTGAGCATTGATGGTTGCTTGGTTGTGTATGGCTAACTTGAATGTAATGGAATGTTGTCGAATTATGTAGAAAAGAGTTATTAACGTTAGAATGCGTTTTGAATTAATTGTTGATGTTGTTGGTATGGTTGTTGGTATTGTTGTTGATGATTTGGCCGAGTTGAATTCTCGGGGTTTGTTGAATTTACAGGGGAAATGCTGCCCAAATTTCTACAGATAAAGTGCTAGCTTGGAATTGGATTCCTAAGTGCTTATGACTAATGTTTGATGTCTAACGACGTTATTGTAGATCTTGAGAAGCCGAGACTTAAGTTTGGATTAGCTTAGGAAGCGGAAGAGGTATGTAAAGCCTAACTTTTCTTTCTTTTGGCATGTCTTAGTTGTAAGTAGGCTATGATACGAGCCTCGGGGTAATTCTATTCTTAAGATTCGAGCATGTCTACGATTCTTATTCACCTCTTATGTTGGCATTCTTAATATGGTCAAACTATGGTCCTTATGTCTTTTGTATGATTGAATTTCAAATGTTGCATAAAAAGTTTGTTCCTAAAGGATTCTGTATCTACAAACGACCGTAACTTTCATAGACGAGCTCGAATCGCTTCGAAACGTTCGTAGAAGATTTTGTAACGAATAATATCCCCAAACTTTCCTAGGCGGGCTCGGATTGGTTTGATACTTGCCCGTGGGTCCCGTGACTTTCCTTTGTATAGTTCTGACGACTTTTGAAAGAACTTAGTATAGATATCATCCCGAACCCCGAGTATGGTTAGTCTACTTATTTATTGAGTCCGTAATGATGATTTTTATGCATATGGTTTACTCCACGACTGCTCGTGCATCCTGTTGTATCTTTCGCCGAGTCCCGGGCCGGTTATGTAGTCGTGCGCACTATGATATATTCCGGAGTATGATGTGTTATGGTTCGCCGAGCTCCTCGCTAGAGGGCCGGGTTTCGTTATATTTTGGTGTTATGATGTGTTATGGCGTTATGATGTGTTGTGCGATATGTTGGGTTACAGAGATATGAAATCTTCTGGTGTTATGCTGTGTTATGGCGCCATTGACGGGTGGGCGACCATATTCCTTGAGCCCCATGCATGATTTGTGTTTTAATCAGTAAGCATTTTGGTATTCTGGATATTGCACTTATTTTCCGTACTTTTTGTTCCGATTATGATCCCGTTTCTTTGTATTTCATGCTTTGCGTACTTAGTACATATTTCGAATTTCCTTTCTTCGGGGGTCGTTTCATGCCCACAGGTACAGACGCCCACTTTGGTGATCCGTCAGCTTAGGATATCTATTCTGCTATTTTGCAGCGCTCCCTTGTTCCGGAGCCTATGTTTTGGTGCAGACTCTTCCGATGCATATGTATATGTCTATTCATGGGTACGGCGGGGCCCTGTCCCGTCATATGATTCTGTTATTACTCTTAGAGGTCTGTAGACATATGTGTGGGTTGTGGGTAGTCACTGTTCAGTTGTGTCTGTGTGATTTGTATTCTGGGCGTCCCCCTGTATTATGATAGCCTTGCTGGCTTATGTACGACATCCTCTGCTGAAAGTTGTGACAGCGGTATGTATATATATGTTTGTGACAGCTTTGGGGCGACGTTTCACTTTTCTGTATGTATAAGATCTGGTTATGCTAGCTATGGTCTGACGTTTGATCTGTATATGTATAATCTATTTGTATGCTGATTCTGGTCAATGGGTGTGTACGAGTGCCCAACTCGGGCACTAGTCACGGCCTACGGGGTTGGGTCGTGACAGAAGTGGTATCAGAGCAGTTCGTCCTCGGATTGTCTACAGACCGTGTCCGGCAGAGTCTTGTTTATGGTGTGAAGCCGGCCACACTTATAAATAGGAGGCATGGGACATTTAGGAATCGGTATTATGTCTAGATCGCGCGATAGAGCCAAGTCGTAGAAAATGAGCTTCCCCGTACTAACTTTCGATTTCAGCAGAAGGACGACATCGACAGAAGAAAGTGATTGACGATATTGGAAGTTACAAAGCACGCAGGTAAGCAAAGGCACGAAAAATATATGTCGGGTAAGATATTTGTCACGACCCGAACTACGGGCCGCGACGGGTATCCGGGGCTAACCACCGAACACCTCTCACTTTACTGCTTATCTGCTATCATTCGTACTATATGCTCATGTTCGTATAAGAAAAACTGTCATTCTTCTGTAATGCACTTGCTCTTATAAACATAGGCCCTTCGGCTATCAAAATAATAATATACATGTACATACACAAAAGCCATGGGACCAGACTACCCACGAGCGCGTATCTACGAGCCTCTGCTAGAACACCGAACATATGGACGGGACGGGACCCCGCCGTGCCCAAAATACGTGTACACAAAATAATGTCTCAAAATAGCACCTGCGGGAATAAGGAGGGCTTCCGTAACTCTCTCTGTTGCTAGCTAGCAGATCCGCACCGTCTCCTTGTCTACTGTGGGCATGAACACGGCGTCCAAAGAAACGGACGTCGGTGCGAATATTGTGCGAGTATGTAAAGCATGAGCGATAAAGATGGAGAAACATAACGGTAATATATGAAATGACATAAGATGGAAGACATTAACATTCTCTTCATAGTACTTACCCGCTTTCCGTAGGACGTTCCATGTTCTATTTCGTGCTCGTATACATAAATTCATACCTTTTACTTACTTACCTTTCATATCTATTCACTTGTCGGACTCGTACTCGTATCACGTGCTTTGCATATACCTAGCCACTTACCGGCACTTACGTGGTATTAGCATATCCGTACTCTGTCATCGTCCGTCATATATAGCATACTCGTGCTTGTAAAGATGTCATATGCTTACCTCATTCGTACTCACATGAACGTGATGTATATGGCATCATCATACTTATAACCTAATTACAATAATGGAAATATCGTACATGTACCATACTCGTATTCATATAGGTCGGTATCATTCATACTCGGCCCCTCTCGGGCTCGATAGGCTTGATGGTATACGTACTCGGCCCTTTTGGGCTCGATGAGCTTAATGGTATCCGTACTCGGCCATCATGGGCTCGATGCACTTGGTAGTATTCGTACTCGGCCCCTCTGGGCTCGATACATACATATGTACATATACATCACATAGGGGTATCATGCCCTTAACATAGCTAGTCATCATCCTGCATTCATCATAACACATGCATAAACTTATCATCATGTCGCATTTATTTATACACATTTTATCATTATCCGTATTCGGCCTCATAGGCTCGACGAAGATATCGTATTCGGCCACGAGGGCTCGACCACATCACATATATCTCATATCGTACGTGCACATAGGTTCATTACTATTTCTCGTTTCATAGTCATGTTGTGGCTTTGTTTTACTCTAGCGTCATCATATGCTTATCATAATTCATCATAGTATGCTTATCATCATATGCTTATCATAATTCATCATAGTAGGCTTATCATAATGCATGCATAGGGACTCTTAGATATCATACTCTATCGGGGTGACGTAAGGTCGTGGACCCCCGATGTCATTATGGAACATTCATACGTATTCTGCCTCACCTTGAAGGAACACGCATAAGGTGAGTGGGCATAATGATCAATGCCATTTGATTACATATATATATAGCATCATTGGCTTCTTAGGAGCATCATATCATAGGCTATAGCATTTCTAGACTTTAGCTCACTATCATAATCGTCGTATTCATCTCGTATGTCTTATCTCGTATAGCTATTCATGAATGAGGATCTTTGCTTTCTTAGAGATAGGAACATTCATAGTGAAGAAGGAAATTCATGCTGTAGGACTCATGCCTTGGAAGAAAAGACTAGCCTCACATACCTTTGCCGCTTAGCTACTCCATCGCTTGTTCGTTCTCCTTAATGCTTGCGTCTTTACCTTCAAGAGGTTCGTATCGTCATTAGCTAATCAATTACAAGAACGTACTTCTTAAGGCTAAAGAAAATCGGACGGCGTTTCCTTTGTTTATACTACTTTCCGCCATATTCCATATCAACTCCCAACATTCATAATAATCATCACAATATCGTTAACAACAATCGTCATTCATTCACCTTATTTGCATTTCATAATCTCACTTCAATTTCCCATAATCATGACTAAAATCCATCGTCGTATTCTTTCGTATCCAATGCTCATTTCATGTTCTATAGGTCATTTATAACATATTTATATCCTCAACATATTCATTTCCACGATTCAATCGACTACTAATCACTAATGGCATTATTCATCCATTTAATGACCCATTTGTTGTACTCTTCTACAATCCATGAACCTTAACTCAATAATACTTCAAATAGCATGTAAAGTTCATGAAACTTACCTTAAATGATGGAGGAATAAGCTTGGAGTGGTGATTCACCCTTAGCACCAAAACCCTAGTTTAACTCTCTTGGGATTTCTTGACTTGGAAGACTTTTAATGGGTTTCCTTTACTTGATTCTCTTGATTTCTTGTTATTGATCCTTGATTTCTAGGGATTTCTCATGGATGAAATGTTTGGAACTCTCTAGAGGTTTCTTGAAGAAGAATGAAATGAAATGAGCTTAAGTCCCTTTTAAAAATCCCAAAATCTGATCTTTAATGAATTATTGTCGGGATGAACAGTGGTCGTAAAGCACCCTATACGGACCGTATTAAGGTTACGGTCCGTCCTCCATGCACGTATTTAAGCTTAAGAAAAACGAGAAGTTTGGTTGAGGAATGTGGCAGTTTACGGTCGGTTTACGGGCATTATACTAGTTTACGGGACATATATTGTGGTCGTATTTAAGCATATCAAAACGAGAAAGGTATCTTTCTATGAGATCATGGCAGTTTACGACCCAATTTACGGGCCGTATTTCGATTTACGGTCCGTCTTCCCGGTTCACGTCAGCGCGAGAATACGGTGCAACTTTTCACTATACGCTTATGGGGAAATTTTCGAGGTGTAACAATATTGAGGTACGATTGAAATGTAAAGTTAAAAATTGGAAGGGAAAAGTGGGCGGAAAGAGGGTAACGAGTGCGATTCGAGTTGGGCATACGAGGTAAGTCCATTATTTTCATACTTGTTGTTGATATTGGGAGCCTGTGTGACATGATGGCTATGATATGATATATATATATATATATATATATATATATATATATATAGTGTGTGTGTGTGTGTGTGTGTGTGTGTGTTGGCCCTGTGAGGCATTGTTGGTATTTCCTGCGTGCAGGTTTTGAGATAGTAAGAAATATAGAGGGAACTCTGCCAAAATTTTCCCAGAAATAAAAAGAGAATGAGATATGGGTTTGTGATATGCCTTGAAAGGTCGTGTCAATAGTAAGGATAGGATTTGACTAAGTTGCAGGTACGGCTGACCTTGAGAATAAGTTAACTGTTGAATTGATGGTAATAGTAATTAGGAGGTCGATATCGATATGGTAAAAAGAATTCGGAAAGGGATTGTGATATTATGAGATGATTTAGAAGAGGTTGGCAAATCTTGATAGAGTGTTATATTAAGGTACCAACTGAATTGATAAGCAGGGATTAATTATGACGAGTTTATAGTTAGAAGAAATAATAGTATGATTGAGACAAGAGCACAGAGGAAAAAGAATTGTGACGAATATGAATGTGTTGATAAGACAGCTCGTGAGATATTAAGGATAAGATTGACCAGAAAGGGTAAAAGGTTAAGAAGTGTTACACTATAAGATTGATTACGAACAGGATATGATGTGAATATAATAAAGATTGTTATGGAAATGAGCAAAGCCTAGCGAGGAAGTGACTAAAAGATATGACGTGATCTATGTGACTAAAGTATAAAGGTGAGCTATTGATCAAAAAAAAAAGGAGAAGGGGTCAATTGGAAGAAGGAGATGAAAAGAAAAGCGGGCGAGATAACAGTACAGTAATAGATGATGACATGTGTAGCCGAGAATATGAATAATATCAGTGACGGAACTGGGAAAGACCAAACTATAGAAAGATGAGTAACGGGGTAGAATGAGTGCTAGGAAATGACTGGTATGATAAGAACAAATAGGGATGAACAGAATATGATTTGAAAATGAAAAAGGAATTATGTAGGAGTAGTATTTCCGAAGGACATGGAGGTATTATAAAACTCCTCGTGCGCAGAAAAGAAGGATAGTCATAGACTGGAGAAATATGGTAAGGGGATACTAAAGGAAGCACCCAAGATAGGCGTAATTAAATGAGTACGAATATGGAACGAAAAGGGGAATACATAGTTATGAATTTAAAGGTGTAGTACGACGAGGTGGTGATAAGATAAGACCGTTACTGAGGGCAGAACTTGGTATGTTTTCAAGTAAGTTAGAAGTACGTGTTTGGTACACGATATGAGGTAAAAAGGCATAAAGCGCAAAGATGCGCGTGCACGACTTCACCTCGAAAATAATGGAAATCTTTAAGCGACAAAGAAGGTAGGCTTAAGGAACAGACGATGCAATATAATTTCATCAAAAGAGAAATTTGGACACTTATCGTTGGAATATAAGTGCCACCTAACTGAGAATTTGGAATGACTACGAGTATTAAATAATTATTGATTGGAACAAGAGACCCTTTCTAATTCGGAGAGAGATGTGTTATGAGAACATTTTGAAATCTATTAAGACTTCAACTTACTCCAGAGTATGTGCTGAAGGTCATGCGGTGAGGTGAACGCTGTCAGACTAGCATTAAAGCATCGTATTTCATCGAGAGTTAGAGGTTAAGCGTCTTTGGGGTGAGAGAAATTTTAGGATGGGTGACCCGCAGGAAGTGTTGCAAAGTCTTATAAATTCGGACATAGGAAGCAAATGAGAAGCTAGGGTAGCCTAAGAGAAATCGAGTATACGAGTGGGCGAGGGAACCTTAAGAGGTCACGTAGGACGAGCGGGGCGAACCGGTGAAAAGAAAGAAGGTGCATTACAGCTTTAGAAGCAGGGTAAGTTGAATAGCGTTTGGAAATATTTTGTAAACAAGATGGTAGCAATTATGTATACGTATGTATATGATATCCCATACATGGCTATATTGAATCCCAGCAATCGACGTTGCGGCATATTGGGAGGCATTAATCGGACAGGGTAATGAAGCTCAAGTGGAAAAAATGGCACAAATGTTATAAGGCGAGCTAATGTTGTTTTCACTACAGGTTAAGCTCGGAAAGTTCTAATACAATGATATTTGGAAAAGAAAGAAAGTGAGTAGATGGTAGGTAAGGTGACCAAAATGTCGGGAAAAAGCGAAAGAGTAAGAAACATGAGGGAGTAAAGCCTCCAAGAGAGACGACGGGCAAAGCACGGCACTATTTGGATAAAAATTTGAGGGTAGGCGTGCGAGAGGGATAGAGTGTGGTAGTATGGAAAAAAAGAGGAATGTGTGGGGTTGGAGAACAAACTTCGACAAATGGGACGAAAGGATAGTGACTACGATGACGAAAGAGAAGTAAAGGAAAGAATGACTAAGCCGTGCAACGATGCTAAGAGATTTCTAACTCTCGAAAGATAAGTGCCGAAGACGAGGGATATCTAAAAACAGTATTGGTGTATTAGGACCTCCTTAATAAAGGGGGGAAGAACATATTAGACTTGAAAGGGACTATGGCGTTTTTATGCTCCAGAAGGGAAATTTATTAGCTTGGAGCTAGAGTTCGAAACGATCGCCAACACAAAGAAATCGAAGACACGTATACTTGTGTTATAAGGGAATCGTAAGGGAGTAAGAATTTTCGTAGCCCTATGCTGTTGGGTTGTATTGTAGGATTTGAGGGATAAAGGGGGGGGGGGAGGGGAGGTTGTGAGGAAAGCTAAAGGAAAGGTTGTAGCAAGAGCCTAAGGATTTTGTTTGAACTCGAATTATGAGTTTCCATAAGTGTAGTTGTACTGTGAAGGATAGCGAAGGGTGCAGAACCATTTCGTATATACATACTTTGGATCGATGAAGGTAGTTCTGGGAAGGAACTAGGAGGAATAGTTTAAGGGACATAACCATTATACTCACTAGCGACAAATTCATGTTGGGAGAGCACTTGGAATGTAAAGGTAAGTAGTGACAAGGGTGTAAGGACTAATTACACTGACCATTGAACAGTAAGGAATCAGTACAAGAGCATATTCAAGACCAATTATCAGTTAAAGGCTATGTTTGAAATTATATAGCTTATAGACTAATAGCTACTCACATCTATGGATCTCGGCACGGTAGAGGCTCGGTTTACGGCCCCAACTCGGAGATCACTCTGAAGGGATGTTGGTCACAAGTGAATCTCGATACAATATGTCATCCAAGTAGTTGACAAAGAGTGAAACTCAATGTATTATTCGTAGCTCGACGCTAGAAGATATATTTGCGATAGAACGCGTTATTATTGGCGATTGGGTATCTTTGGGATGATCACCATGCCAGGTGTTATGAGTTTTGCCTATAAAAATAGCTACTATTCTCGCATACGGTATATTGGTATTTGAGGCTCCGTATGGCAGAAAGTTGCAGTCACCGATTAGCCTAGTCCGATGTTGGCGAATCTAAGTCTTTGGCGTGTCGATATTGTGATTCAACAAGCGCTAACAAAATGAAACTCAGTCAAAAGAGTTCTCCTCGAACGACCTATGGCCATACTGGATCGGCAGGTGAGAAGGGTGCGTACTAAAGGCGTAGTTTCCGTTAAGGTGTTGTGGCGGAACAACAACAGGGAACAGATGAAGAATGAGTATCCCTATGTATTTCCTATACCTACAGGTCGTCTAAACTCCTAAATTTGTTATGTTGATTGATGAATGAACTGTATGTGATAGCTGTAAAAGAGACTCCCCCGAAATACTTATAAGATCCTGTAGGACTAGTTTAACATTCGAGGACTAATGTTCTAAACGGGGGGAGGATGTTATATCCCGTATTTTGTACATTGGGACATTCCGAGCTAACCACGATAAGTTAAGGACAAGACTATTCCGGGATACGAGGTTGAGACTTTTGACCTTCGATTTCGTTTTAAGGCATAAGTTGCTTATGATTTTATTGATATATAGAATATTAAGAAAAATTTGTGGTTAAAAGTGAATTATTGGAAGATAATTATTTTCATGAAATAGCCATATAAGGCCATGTGTGGCATGTGTATAGGTGGGCCACTTTCATAAAGCTTGGCCAAATTTGATTAGTTTAAGTTGTGAGGGTAAGCATGTGTTCACCTTATATTTGTTGGGGCTTTTTATATATATATAGAGGGTGGATGACTAGCAAGCATATTATTCATCTTTATAACTCAAGAAAGTTGGAGAGAACATGGAGAAAAAAAAAAAAAAGCATATTCGGCCAAGGTTGGCCGAATTTGATGCCTCCAAATTAATAAAAAAAATGATTTCTTCTAGATTTTCAACTCCTTAGAAGGTGTATAACATCATGGAGGAATCGTTGATAGTTTGAACAAGTGTTAGTTCAAAGCACCAACCCTAGCCAAGTGAAGAACTAAGTGGAAAAGGTAAGGTTCAATCTCATTTTACATGTGTTATGGATGATTTGTGCATGTTGTAGTGTGTATAAATGGATGAAATTCATGAAACTATGTATGTTGAAGTTGGGCCGTGTAGGTGTTGTGTGTGTTGGAGTGATGAACCAATTTTATTTAATGTTTGGAGTTGTTGTTGTTGTTAATTCTATGGTGAAAATGAAGATTTAGTGATTCAAGTTGAAGTTGAAATCGTGTTTGGGCCGTTTTTAGAGGCTAATGTGATTTTATTATAGTTTCTTGAAATTATGAGAATGATGTTGTTAACGTGTGGATTGTTGGCGTAGTTCATGAATTTGGAAGAAAGAAATGTGTTGTTGTGGTTCCTATTGGAATTGGAAGGTTTCGGGTAGTGTTGCATGTTGGTTGGGTTGTTTTGAATATCGTACGGATTGTTTGAAGTGTTCTTGAGTCTTGTTTGAATGGTTTCGGATTAGTATTTGAATGTGTGAGCATTGATGTTGGCTTGGTTGTGTATGGCTAACTTGAATGTAATGGAATGTTGTCGAATTATGTAGAAAAGAGTTATTAACGTTAGAATGCGTTTTGAATTAATTGTTGATGTTGTTGGTATGGTTGTTGGT
>NW_026716951.1:0-26455 GCF_029784015.1 Lycium ferocissimum | reverse complement strand
ATTATGCAGTCCGTATAATGAGCCGTATATCCAATCATCCTTTGATCTTGTTCTCGTCACTTCGTTTATTCTCCAATCCTTATGGAACCTTCTTAACATTTGTTTATCCACCTCGTTAACAATCTAAGGGGAGTTATAACGCCTCCCCGAAAACATCATTAAGTCATCATCAACTTGTTACTCCTTAATTCTCATCATTTTATCGTATGCCTTGCCTTCTCTTGGAAACTTTCTCGTCTAACATCGAATGTCTTTGAAATCTTACTTGGTCATAAAATGTCATTATTTACTTATTGAAATACCATACACTTCGTTAGTCTATTCGCTGTGCATCCGAGAAATTTTTCGAGCTGTAACAACTATAGGCAACAATCATCATTCATCTACATTATCCACATTTCACAATTTCACTTCAATTTCTCCATAATCATGGTCATAGTTCACTATTACATTTTCTCACATATAATACTTATCTCGTGTTCTAAATGTCATTCATAACCTACTTACAATCACAACATAAAAGAAATATTCATGATTCCATTGAAACTACTACTCAATATATCACTATTCTTACATTAATTTTACCATTTCCTATTTCATACAATCCAAGTGTTTCAACTTTCAATACCTCAAACAACATGGAAATACAATAAAAACTCATCTTAGATAATGGAAGAATAAGCCTTGAGTGGCAATACTCTTCTTGCACCAAAACCCTAGTTCACTTCTCTTGGAATTTCTTGGCTTGGATGAACTTTGATGTGTTTCATACACTTGGTTCACTTGAATTCTTGATATTGATCTTTGATTTTCTTTGTTTACTTGTAGATGAAGTATGTGGAACCTCTAAAGGTCTTGAGAGAGATGAAGGAGTGTGGGAAAAATGAAATTAATGAAGTGGAATCACATGTATATAATTGAACTTACTCAGCCCGTCGGGACTTCCACGGACACTTATACGGTCCGTGGAAAATTGCACGGCCCGTATAAGTGGTCGTGGTTCACCACTAAGTAGTCATCATCTCTGCTGGGTGTTATACGGACCCTTACACGGACCGTATAATGTTATACGGACCGTATAAGTCGGTCGTATAACTCCTTCTCCCTGAAATGATCTCCGTCGTTCATTTGATCTCCAATCCTTATGGAACCTTCTTGAAACTTGTTTAACACTTCATTAACAATCTAAGGGACGTTATGACTCTTCTCCAAAACATCATTAGCTCATCATTAATTCGATACTCATAAATCTTGCTCGACACATAACATATACCTTACTTTCCTTAACAACTTTCTTCCCTTACCTTAAATGTCTTTGAAATCTCGATTAGGGTCATCAAATGCTATTTCTTACTTATCAAAACATCGTATATGTCGCACCCTTCGTTGGCCTATTCACTGTACGTTAACGAGAAATTTTTCGAGGTGTAACATTCTCCCCCCCCCCCCCCTTTTGGAACATTCGTCCTCGAATGTTAAGTCATCGGGGATTCTATAAAATTTCGCGTAGTCTCCCCTGTAATATGGTACTACCATCCTATCGCAACAACCCATAATAACATTGCCTCACAGGGCCACAACACAATAGCAATATAAATTGTCCACACACGACCCATATGCATAAAAGAAAAACATACATACCTCATAATCTCGATGTCTCATTATGGATCTCTTCCGGGGACTGAAACAATTGCGGGCATGTGGATTTCATCTTCTCTTCCGCCTCCCAAGTCATCTCTCTCGGTTGTTATTACGCCCTAAGACCTTAACTGACGCCACTTCCTTATTTCGAAGTCTCTGTACTTGCCTATCTAATATGGCAATGGGCACTTCTTCATAAGCTAGCTTTTCTGTCACTTGGACATCATCTATTGGAACAATCTTCGTAGGATCTCCAACACACTTGCAGAGCATTGAGACATGAAAAACTGGATGGACTGCTTCAAGTTCTGGAGGAAAGTCCAATTCATAAACTACTTGACCCACCTTGTGGATAATCTTATAGGGACCGATGTATCGAGGACTTAACTTTAATTTCTTACCAAACCTCATTACACCTTTCATTGGCGACACCTTCAAAAATACCCAATCATCAACTTGAAATTCTAAGTCTCGCTGGCGGTTGTCCGCATAAGATTTTTGGCAACTTTGGGCTGTTAGCAATCGATCTCGGATCACCTTAACTTTTTCCACTGCTTTTTGGATCAACTAAGGCCTATTATCTGTACTTCTCCTATTTCAAACCATCCGATTGGAGACCTGCACTTCCTTCCATATAAAGCTTCATACGGAGCCATTTGAATACTGGAATGGTAGCTATTATTATATGCAAACTCAATAAGAGGTAAGTGGTCATCCCAACTACCACCAAAATCTAGAACACATGCTCTCAGCATATCCTCCAAGGTCTGAATAGTACGTTCAGCTTGCCCATCAGTTTGCGAATGAAATGCCATGCTGAGCTTTACTTGAGTACCTAGACCTTCTTGGAAGGATTTCCAAAACTTGGCTGTAAATTGCGCTCCTCTGTCTGTGATAACGGATATCAGAATACGATGAAGTCGCACAATCTCCTTGAGATACAGCCTTGCATAATCTTCTGCTGAGTATGTGATTTTGATTGGAAGAAAATGAGCTACTTTCGTGAGCCTGTCCACGATTACCCATATAGAATCATACTTGCTTGGGGAATGAGGTAATCCCACAATAAAATCCATATTGATCACTTCCCATTTCCAAGTGGGGATCTCCATTGCTTGCAATAATCCTCTCGGCTTTTGATGTTCGATTTTCACTTGTTGGCAATTTAGACATTGAGCTACAAATTCTGCTAGGTCTTTCTTCATGCCATCCCACCAATATATCAACTTGAGATCATGGTACATCTTTGTTGCTCCTGGATGAATAGAATACCGAGAATAATGAGCTTCTTCTTGAATTTGACGACGCAATTCTGCAACATTCCGAACACATAGCCTGCCTCGGTATCTAAGAACTCCCTCTATAGAAGTTTCAAATGAATACTTTTCTTTTTCATGAAATGTGTCTCTATAATGGCTCAATTGAGGATCTTCATACTGCCGCTCTTTCACTTCCATGTTCAAGGACGAAAATGTGGGATTATTAACACTAACTCCTGCACCACCTGAATTAATTAGACGTACTCCAAGATGAGCTAGTTGGTGAAGCTCATGAATCAATTCTTTCTTTTCCGAAGGAACTTCACATAGGCTGCCCATTGATCGGCGGCTAAGCGCATCCGCTACTACATTTGCCTTTCCGGGGTGGTATAAAATATTCATATCATAATCTTTCAATAATTCTAACCACCGCCTTTGCCGCAGATTCAACTCCTTCTGTTTGAAAATGTATTGAAAACTCTTGTGATCTGTATAGATATCAACATGAATACCATACAAGTAATGTCTCCACATTTTCAATGCATGAATAACTGCAGCCAATTCGAGATCATGAGTTGGGTAATTCTTTTCATGTTTCCGCAGCTGTCTCGAAGCATAAGCAATGACTTTATCATGCGGCCTCAATACGCATCCTAACCCAACACCGGAAGCATCATAATATACAACATAACCATCTGGCCCTTCTGGGAGTGTTAAGACCGGAGCTGAAGTTAATCTGTCCTTCAACTCTTAGAAGCTGCGCTCAAAAGCATCATTCCACTGAAAATTTGGCTAACTTCTGGGTTAGCTTCGTTAATGGGGGCAGAAATAGATGAAAATCCCTCTACAAACCTTCTGTAGTAACCGGCCAACCCCAGAAAACTACGGACTTCTGTAGGCGTCGTAGGCCTTGGCCAAGTCTTCACAGCTTTAATTTTCTGAGTGTCAACTCTAATGCCATTATCTGAAATAACATGACCCAAAAATGTCAGAGAATTCAACCAAAATTCACACTTTGAAAATTTTGCATACAATTCTCGAGTCCGAAGAATTTCAAGAACATTATGTAAATGGTCTGCCTGTTCTGATTTTGTGCGAGAGTACACCAGAATATCATCAATGAATACTATTACAAATAGATCCAAGAGAGGCCTGAATACATTATTCATCAGATTCATGAACACGGCCGGAGCATTAGTTAACCCAAATGACATCACTCGAAATTCATAATGACCATATCTCGTTCCCCCGAAACGTTATTCTTGGGAGTATCTTCTTCTAACTCTCACTTGATGATAACCCGACCTCAAGTCTATTTTGGAAAACCACTTGGCACCTTGTAATTTATCAAACAAATCATCAATCCTTGGAAGAGGATATTTGTTCTTTATCGTCACCTTATTCAACTGCTTATAATCGATGCACATTCGTAGGGAGCCATCTTTCTTTCTTACAAATAGGATGCGTGCTCCCCACGGTGATGAACTGGTTTAATAAACCCCTCTCAAGCAAATCTTTCAATTGTGCCTTTAGCTCCTTCAATTCTGCCGGAGCCATTCGGTAATGAGGAATAGAAATAGGCTTGGTGTTATATCCCGTATTTTGTACATTGGAACAATCCGGGTTAACTATGATAAGTTAGGGACAAAACCATTCCGGGATATGAAGTCGAGACTTTTGACCTCCGATTTTGTTTTAAGACATAAGTTGTTCATGAATTTGTTGGCATGGAACATTTAGGAAAATTTGGGACTAAAAGTGGAATATTGAGAAGTTGGAAATTATTGGAAAAATTGGCCCTTGGCCGTGTGGCTTTGGAGATGGCCCCACACATTTTGTGGACAAATTTAATTGGTCCAACCCATGTGTGGGCCATGGACACTTGGATGATTCATCTAGGAGCATAAAAGATGACTAATAAGTCATCTTTCTTCATTTCCACACACTTAGAAAAATCAAGAACTTGAACAACAACAACCACAACCATTCGGCCAAGACTCCAAATTTCAAGACCAAGATTTAGCCATCACAAAATTAATTCTTCCTAGTAAACCTACTAAGTGAAGGGTCCTCATTAACGTGGGAGTGTTGTTTGGGTCAACGAACCATCCGTTTTCATCCTTGCTAACCCTAGCCAAGTTGTGAAGTTGAAGGGAAAAGGTAAGATTTAATCTTGTTTTTGTATGTTGTGGTGGTTTATGTGTGTTGTAGTATGTAAATATGGATGAAATTCATGGAAATATTGCATGTGGAAGTGAGTCGTGTGGATGTGTGTGTTGTGGTGAAGTGATGAATTAATTCTATGTAGCATGTTTAGTTGTGTAGTGTGAAGAAAAGAATGAGAATCATCAACATATGTATATGTGTAGTGTTGGCCGAATATAGGTCATATTATATGACAAGAATGGATTAATTCTAATTAGTATGTTGATTGTTGTCGATATGAATTCTATGTTGACGATAAGAGTTTAATGACTCAAGTTGATGATGTGATTGTTATGGGCTGATTTGGAGGTTATTATGCATTTAATGTAATTTCTATATTTATGAGAATGACATTGTTAGAATGTGGATTGTTGGTGCAAATCATGATTCGGAAGTTAGAAATGTGTTATGGATGTTGTTCTCGGGTTTGGGACAGTTTTTGGGTAAATTGGAGCATTTGTTGGATTGTTGGAAATATTGTGTGAATTGTTTAAAATGTTCTTGAATGTTGTTGGTATGGGTTCGGACTAGTATTTGAATGTATAAGCGTTGATGTTGGCTTGAATGTAAGCCGTTGAATTGAATATAATGATTGTTGTTGGATTATGTAGAAAGAGTATTTAATGTTAGAATGCGTTTTGAATTGATTATTGATGTTGCTAGTTTGGTTGTTGGTGTTGTTGTTGATGAATTTGGCCGAGTTGAATTCTCGGGGTTGTGCATTTACAGGGGAAATGCTGCCCAAATTTCTGTAGAATTTAGTGTTCATTTGGAAATGAACTCCAAAATGCCCATAGTTAATGTTGGTATTTAATGATGTTATGTAGATCTTGGGGAGTCCGAGACGTAGGCTTGATTTGGATTAGCTTTGAGAGTGATCGAGGTATGTAAAGCTCAACCCTTCCTTCTTTTGGCATGCCTTAGTGATAAATAGGCTATGACACGAGCCTCGAGGAAATTCTATTCTCGCGATCCGAGCATGTTTCTGATTCTTATTTGTTTTTTGGTATTCGTATGCTTGATATGATGAAATATTAGCCCTTATGTCTTTGGAATATTTGATTTTCAAAGGTTGCATAAAAAGTTTTGTTTTTAAAGAGTTCCGTAATTACGAACGACCGTAACTTTCACAGAAAGGCTCGGATTGCTTCGATATGTTCATAGGAGATTTTATGGCGTATGATGAGTATGCTTTCCATAGGCGGGCCCGGCTCGGGTCGACACCCGTCCGTGGGTCCCGCGACTTTCCTTTATGCAACTCTAATGACTTTTGAAAGAATTTGGTATGGCTATTATCCCGATTTCCAAGTATGGTCATTTTACTTATCTTTTGAGTCTATGATAATGATTTTATACATATGGTCACTCACGACTCTGCTCGTGCATTCTGTTGTATCTTTCGGCGAGTCCCGGGCCGATTATGTTGTCGTGCGCACTATGTTATACTCCGGTGTTATGCAGTGTTATGGTTCACCGAGCCCCTCGCTAGAGGGCCGAGTTCCGCTTATATTTAGTGTTATCTT
This sequence comes from Lycium ferocissimum, assembly GCF_029784015.1. Lineage (NCBI taxonomy): Eukaryota > Viridiplantae > Streptophyta > Magnoliopsida > Solanales > Solanaceae > Lycium > Lycium ferocissimum. The sequence continues at coordinate 19,827 of NW_026716951.1, read as the reverse complement.
TGTGTTATGGTGTTATGATGTGTGACGGGGATATGGAGATATGAAACTTTCTGGTGTTGTCTTTGTGTTATGGCGCCAATGACGGGCGGGCGACCATATTTTACGAGCCCTATGCATGATTTGTATTTTGAAAATAAACATTTTGGTATTTGGATATGCACTTACTTTTCGTACTTCTGTTTCGATTATGACTCAGATTTGTTTACTATATCTTCTGCTTTGCATACTCAGTACATATTCCGTACTGACCCCCTTTCTTCGGGGGCTGCGTTTCATGCCCGTAGGTACAGACGTACAGTTCGGTGATCCGCCAGTTTAGGACACCTATTCTGCTGTTTGGAGTGCTCCCTTTATTCCGGAGCCCACTTTTTGTTATATATTCGTTCGTTGCATATGTATTTATTTGTTCGGGGGTACGGCGGGGGCCCTGTCCCGTCATATGATTCTCGTTGGTGCATTTGAGAGGTCCGTAGACGTATATGTGGTTATGCCTATTACTGTATGTGTGTGTGTTTGTATGTTATATGTTCTGGGCGATCCTATTCGCCATGGCAGCCTTGTCGGCTTGCATTTGTATATGTTTTGGGCCGTTGCGCCATTTGATAGCCTTGCCGGCCTCCGTGATATATATATGTTTGTGTTTGAGACAGTTTGAGATAATTTGAGACAGCATCTAATATTTGTATATGTATAAGCCATCCGTATGTGATTCTGTATGATAAGTGTGTTTGTGTGCCTCGCTCGGGCACTAGTCACGGCTACGGGGTTGGGTCACGACAAAAGTGGTATCGAAGCGGTTCGTCCTCGGAATGTCCTGAGACCGTGTCTAGTAGAGTCTTGTTTATCGGTGTGTTGTGCACCACATCTATAAACGAGGAGGCTACGGACATTTAGGATGTTATCTTTCCTTCGATCTTAGATCGTGCGATAGAGGCGTGTTATCGGGATGACTCCTCCCACTAACGAATTGTTATGTTTTCGGTGATGCCTCCGAGAAGGCAACGAGGCGCGAGAAGGGCAAGTCTACGGCGGTGGGGGAGACCGGCCCGGGCCGGAGAGTTACCGGGGCCCGTGCGAGCTTTGCACGAGATTGTGCCCACGCCCGGTTCGGCAACACCACCGTATCGGAGGGGCTTGGAGCGGCGGCGGAGCTCTCTGCGGTCGGGGAGGCGGCTCCACCGCCGGCTCCGAGGGTTCGAGTGCCGAGCCTCCGGCTCCCCATCCGGGGGCGGAGGATCGGGCGTGCGAGATGTGGTCCGATTATTGACCGGATTGATGGCGGACCGAGTTCACAGGCACGGATCAGGGGGTGATCGTGCGGACAGGTATGACAGTCAGAGGGCTCGTGATTTCCTGACTTGTGGTCCCCCAGAGTTTTTCGGGTCAAAGCCCGCAGAGGACCCTCAGGAGTTTGTTTGGGAGATGCAGCGTACATTGCGGCTTATTAAGGCCTCTGAGACCGAGTCTGTTGAGTTAGCGTCATACCGATTGCATGATGTGGCAGCTAATTGGTACGAGTCGGAGAGCTGTCCAGGGGAGAGGGTGCCCCTCCAGCCGTGTGGAGCGAGTTTACTGAGGCCTTTCTTGGCCATTTTACGCCTTCGAGCTACGGCGAGCCGAGTAGACAAATTCCTGGCTTGTTGAAGCGAGGAGATGGGAGGAAGCGTCCGGGAGTACAGTTTGGAGTTTGATTCGTTGGCCAGATATGCGTCCGCTTATGTTGCTGATATGACGGATCGGATGCACCGTTATGTGATGTGACTAGATCATTATTTGGTCGCTTGTTGTTTGGTGATGGCGGCCCGACGGTATGGATATTGCCCGTATACGGGCACACGCCCGGGGTATGGAGGACGGACACGAGAGGGCGCCGGCCGGGGGGCTTATGACGGGGGCCAGCCCAGAGGGCCGGATCCGGCGGGTGATTCCGGGAGAGTCTCGGGCGGCGGCCTCGGCGGCGGCTCGCGAGATATCCTCCCCGGCCCGGCCACGAGCACGCCCCCCGCGGTTGCGGGCGGGAGATCGGTGAGGGGGATATTCAGGAGCCGGTCAGAGCTCCCGAGCTTCAGGTTCGCAGATGGATCGAGGTTCCGGCCAGTTGAGGCCACCTATGCCTCGATGCCCTCACTGTAGGAGACACCACCCGAGGGGGGGGGGCTACCGTGCCACAGGAGCTTATTTTACTTGTGGCCGTCAGGGCCATCTGATGAGAGATTGCCCGGTTAGGGGTGGTGCAGGTAGTGCAGCTCAGCCTACCGGGTCAGTTGTCGGTTCATCCTCACCTTCAGTATCCATGCGCCCTGCGGGGCGGGGTGCACCGACGCCAGCAGGCCGTGGTAGAGGTCGTGGCGGAGCGCCCAGTTCTAGCGGTCCCTCGAACCGCATTTATGCCTTGGCCGGCCCGACGGGATCGGAGGCGTCGCCTAATGTTGTTACAGGTATATTACTGGTCTTCTCTCGAGATGTGTATGCACTGATAGATCTCGGCTCTACTTTATCATATATTTCTGTTATGTCCCGTATTTTGTACATCGGGACAATTCGGTTTAACTATGATAAGTTAGGGCCAAAACCATTCCGGGATACAAAGTCGAGACTCGGACCTTCGATTTTTATTTTGAGTCATAAGTTGTGCATGAATTTGTTGGCATGGAACAATTAGGAAAATTTGGGACCAAATTTGGAATTTATGGAACTTGAAAATCATGCATTTTTCTATGTTTGGCCGTGTGGTGTGGGATTTGGCCCACACAAATTGTGTGGACAATTTTAATTGGTCCAACATAAGTGTGGGCCAAGGGACACTTGTATAAGTCTTGCATTAGCTTAAAAGATGACTACTACTTCATTATTCATTTCAACACTTAGAAAAAAAGAGACAAAGAAGTTGAAGAGAAAGTGAGGCTCTCGGCCAAGTGGAGAGAAAAACCAACTTCAATTCAAGACATTCCAAAATTATTTTATTGATGCAAAGCCACTAATTTGAGGTCCCTAAGTAGCGTGGAAGCGTTGTTCGGGTCATCCAACCATTCGTTGTGTCAATTGCAAACCCTAGGCAAAGTGTGGAGTTGAAGAAGAAAGGTAAGAATTGATCTTGTTTTGTATGTTATAAAGGTTGTATGCATGTTGTAGTATGTTAAAATGGATGAATATCATGAAATATAGTAAGTTGGAATTGAGGTTGTGTGTGTAGTGCATAGCCGTGTGAGGTGTGTGTGTGTTGTGTGGTATTGAAGCAATGAATTAAAGTCTAGTTAGCATGTTGTGATTGTTGTAGAGTGGAGAAATGAATGAGAATCATCTACATATGTTTGTAGGAGGTGTTGGCCGAATGTAGGCCATTTATGTGACAAGAAATGAATTAATATCGCTTAATGTTTGAGTTGTTGTCGTTATGAATTCCATGATGAGAATGAGAGTTTAATGACTCAAATTGATGTGGTAATTGTTGCGGATCTGATTTGGAGGTTATTGTACATTTAATGTAATTTGTATATTGATGAGAATAGCATTGTTAGAATGTGAGTTGTTGGTGCAAATCATGATTTGAAAATGAGGAATGTGTTATAGTTGAGCTCGGGTTTGGGCGAGTTTTCGGGTGAGTGGGAGTATTATTTGGAATGTTTGAAATGTTGTATGAATTGCTTAGAATGTCTTTGAATATTGTTGGTATGGGTTCGGGTTAGTATTCGAATGTATAAGCGTGGATGTTGGTGTCACGACCCAACCTAGGGCCATGACAATTGAGTTGTTGAATGATGTCCGAGAACTCAACCTTTACTACTTACACTCGAATATGGCGATCAATAGTTTTTTTTTTTTGAGATTCTCGATAAAATATAAAGTCGATTTATAACTCAAAGCGTCTTAAAACGTCTAAGCGACAAATATGCACATACACAAATATACATATGGCATATTAAGACAAGGTTTGAAGAGGCTACCGCTACATTTGGATTTACAATAACATAGTGTACGACGAAACCAAACGAGCACCTTAGTACCCAGTAGGCTGCTCGCAGACGCCTAAAAGTGCGACTTGCTGAATATATACACAAAATTTTACCAAAATAGGAATTCCTGTGGAACGAGTGGGAGTTGTTTATGTCTTTGAAATATTTGATCCCCTAAAAAAGTTTGGATCGCCAAGTCGCGTCCACAACACTGCGAAGGCATGGATTGCCTCGATATGCTCGAAGAGGGGGTTTTACGGAATATGATGAATATGTAAAGCGAGGATAGATAATAATCACCGCGCAATTTAGGAAGGAAGAAATCACAATCAATCCAATACTCATTTTACTTCGCAGGGAACACATAAATAAATACACGAGTCCCAAACAAGCTTTAAGTAAATAATGCAATCTAGAACACTTTTTCTAAAGAGTACTAATGTTATACATCACACGTGTCGCTTCCGGTTATGATAGCCCCGCCGGGCAGCCGCTTCCGGCCGATATCAATAATGGCCCCGCCCGCTTCCGGCGTAGGAACGATGGTTCGGGGCATTTGCGCTTCCGGCATAATAAAAAATGGTTATTGCGGCATTGCCGGGCGGCATAATAATAAAAATAGCCCCTTCGGGCATATTAGTAATGATAACGTAAACATATGTAGTAAATGAAATAAAATAGTAAAGCCTCGCACCCCTTTCGGAGTGGTTTTAGAAAGTTTAGAAAATAAAAATCAATTTTATGTTTCTTTGTACACAACTAGTTCTTTAAAAATCATTAGTGAACCACAACCGCGTTTCCGAAACCATCTTTGGAAAACCAAAGAAATAATTATATTAGTAACGTTGTTACACAACAAAGTATATTATAGAACATAATGAGGTAGTTCAACAAGCATCCCGTAAATGTTGTACGAGAATAAGTCGAATGGAGCATTACAAGAGTCTCGGGATCGTGGGCCCACCTCGGGTCAAGTCGGGGCGGCGAACATAGATTACAAAGATTAGGCTCTAAAGCCATCCATAAAGGTTCCGGAGCGATTCGGATACATTGGCAACCGTTACAAAGGTTTAATATTCTTTTAACCAAAGATGAGGATTTTAGTTCAATTGTATAATTGAATGAATAGTATGCAAAATCAAACTCGGATTTCCGGATTAGCAGAATTATTCCCGAGGTTCCGATCTTCACCTAGTATGACTAGGACATGCCAAAAGAAGGAAAGGTAGGCTTTACCTACCTTATTCTGCGTCTTACGTCCGTACGAGCTCCTTCCCGTTTCTACCAAAATCTACAATTGGTCATAATTACCAAATGGGAGTTACAAGCTTTTAAGAATTCATGTTAAATCCATGTTTGCCTACCAAAATTTCGGATGAGATTTCCCCTATATATATAACATCCCCGAGAGTCATCTCGGCTCAAAAATATCAACAACAACAACCCAACAATCATCAACAACCATCATAAACTATATTATGGCACAAAAAGTCCCCTTACTACATAGTACAATAATTTTCATCCAAACTTCACATAATCAAACTAATACCAACATTTTCCATATGCATCAACTACTTCAATATTATTCAAAAATATTCCAATAACATTCTATACATTATTCATGAATTCATGTATTTCCACCAATTCCATATTCCATCCAACTCTTCCACAAACACAACAAAACCTCCAAATCACATTGCCTATCCTACAAACTTATTAGCAACAATCATAATTCACATTTAGAACCTTACTTCCATCATTATATAAAAATCATATAAAATTCACATAAATTCCCATAATCACATACAAGGAAACAATGCCATTTCAAGTCATTAAACCTTTGTTTGCATTACTAAGATCACAACAACACAACTAACAAACTAATTAAACTTGAATTCATTTCTCTTCCATAACCATATGGCTCACGGCCAACATGCTTTCACACACACATACGCATGCACGCACACACCACACTTTCATAATTCGTCTAATTCTAATCATGTTATAACATACTCACATCTCCCATAACATAAAACATAGAATTCTTACCTTTTTCCTCAAATTCCAACTTGTCGCAAACGTAGTTTTCTTGCTTAACCAATTATACCACGTCGAAGAGCGTCTTGAGCTTGTTACTAATTCAAGAAGAACAAGATTTTTGGATTAACCTAAAGGGCTTGGAATTTTTTTTCTTTTCTTCTTCTCTTTCTCTCTTGGCCGAAGGCCTTTTTCTTTTTTGTTCTTGATTTCTCCTTTGTTCTCTTGAAGTTTCCAAGGATAATCATCCTTATATATTGGCACATGGTAAAAATTTGATCAACTTATGGGTTTGGGCCACAAGTTGGCCGGCTCACCTTCAGGTGTTTCCCCTTTTGGGCCTAGCTTTCTTATTTTTTTGGCCCAACAATTTGGCTACTTTACAATTCATGAAACGAATTTCCAAAATCCCAATTGTTGCCCTTAGCCTTGCTCGATATCCGCACCAGTATTCCATAAGCAATGTTCACATATAAAAAAAGAATCCAAACATGACCTTATTCCTTATAAGTCAAGGTTATTTCCAAATTTTCGAATACGCAAAAATGCCGGATGTAACAGTTGGCTTGAAGGTAAGCCGTTAAATTGAATATAGTGAAAGTTGTTGAATGATGGAAAAAAGAGTTATTAATGTTGTATCGCCTTTCGGATTGATTATTAATGTTGCTAGGTTGGTTGTTGTTGTTGATTTGGCCGAGTTAAATTCTCGGGGTAGGTCTATTTACAGGGGAAATGCTGCCCAAATTTCTGTAGAATTAAGGGCTAAATTGGAATTAAATGCCCAAATGTCTCTAGCTAATGTTTGGCATATTATGACTTGTTTGTAGACCTTGGGCAGCCCGAGACGTAGGTTGGATTTATCTTGAGTTTGAGCTAGCGTTGAGTGCGTACGAGGTATGTAAAGCCCAATCCTTTCTTCTTTTGGCATGCCGTAGCTTCAAGTAGGCTATGACACGAGCCTCGAGGAAATTTGACTCTCGCAATCCGAGCATGTTTATGACTCTTATTCGTTCCTTGGAATTCGTGTGTTGATATGATGAAATATTGGCCTTTATGTCTTTGAAATATTTGACCTTCAACTTTTGCATAAAAAGTTTGGCTTTTAAAGAGTTCGTAACTACGAACGCCCGTATCCAGCGTAAAGGCTCGGATTGGCTCGATATGCTCGTAGGTGATTGTATGATGTATGATGAGTATGTTTTTCATAGGCGGGCCCGACTCGGGTCAACACCCGTCCGTGGGCCCCGCGACTCTTCTTTTTTGTAATTCTGATGACTTGTGACAAAATATGATATGACTAATATCCCGATTTTAAGTATGGTCATTTTACTTACCATTTGAGTCTATGATAATGATTTTATGCATATGGTTACTCACGACTCCGTTCGTGCATTCTGTTATATCTTTCGCCGAGTCCTGGGCCGGTTCTGTTGTCGTGCGGACTTTGTTATACTCCGGTGTTATGCTGTGTTATGGTTCGCCGAGCACCTCGCTAGAGGGACGGGTTCCGCTTATATTTGGTGTTATGCTGTGTATGGCGTTATCTTTGTGATATGATATGTGATGGGGATACGGAGATTTGGAACTTTTACGGTGTTATGCTGTGTTATGGCGCCATCGACGGGCGGGCGACCATATTTCCTGAGCCTTATGCATGATTTGTATTTTGAAAGTAAACATTTTGATATTTTGGGAAATGCATTTACTTTCTGTACTTCTGTTTCGATTATGACTCAGATTTGTATACTACATTTTCTGCTTTGCATACTCAGTACATATTTCGTCATCGACCCCGCTTTCTTCGGGCTGCGTTTCATGCCGCCTTGGTACGTACGCGCAGTTCGATGATCCACCTGTTTAGGACACCCTCTTCTGCTATTTGGAGTGCTCCCCTTATTCCGGAGCCACATTTTGGTATATATTCGTTCGTTGCATTTGTACATATTGGTTCAGGGGTACGGTGGGGCCCTGTCCCATCATATGATTCTGTTTGTCTGTTTAGAGGTATGTGGACATGTATGTGGGTTATGCCCATTCTGTACAGTTGTGTTTGTATGTTATTTGTTCTGGGCGATCCCATTCGCTGTGGCAGCCTCGTCGGCTTGCATTTGTATATGTTTTGGGCCGTTACGCCATTTGACAGCCTTGCCGGCTTTTGATATATATTCGGTTGTGTTTGAGACAGTTTGATATAATCTGAGACAGCATTTGACATTTGTGTCCGTATAAGCTATCTGTACGAAATTCGGATTAGTGAATGTGTTTGGGTGCCCAGCTCGGGCACTAGTCACGGCCTACGGGGTTGGGTCGTGACAGAAATATCGAGCAGTTCGTCTCGGAATGTCTACGGACCGTGTCTAGTAGAGTCTTGTTTATCGGTGTGTCGTGCACCACATCTATAGCGAAGCTTCGGGGCATTTAGGATGTTATCTTTCCTTCGATCTTAGATCGTGCGATAGAGCTTTGTTATCGGGATGATTTCTTTCGTGACGAAATGTTATGTTTTCGAGGCGATGCCTCCGAGGAAGGCCACGGCGCCGGAGGGACAAGTCTACGGTGAGACCGGCGGAGTCGGATGACTACTAGGGCTCGTGCCCGAATTGAGCCGGATATTGTGCCTCCGAACGACTAGTTGCGATGCGCCGCCGGTATCGGAGGAGTTTGGAGCAGCCACGGTGCCGGCCACGAGGGGCGGCTCCGCGCCGACTCTGCGCGGCGCCGGTACATGCCTCTGGTCCCCCGGCCCGGGGGCGATGATGGGACCCTCGCGAGGCGATCGGTTATTGACTCGGTTGGTAGCGGGGCGGGTCCACGGAGCCGAGGGCAAGGGATGATCGTGTAGACGGCGTGATAGGCGAGAGGGCTCGTGATTTTTTCGCTTTGTGGCCCGCGAGTTTTTTCGGTGGCTTGAGAAGGACCCTCATGAGTTCGTCCCGGCGGATGCGAGCGTACTGCGATTTATTAGTGCTTCTGAGACAGAGTCGGTTGAGATAGCGTCATACGGTTGCGCGATGTGTTGCTAATTGGTATGGTCGTGGATGTTTGTCCCCGAGAGGGGTGCCCTCGGCGGTATGCAGGGCGAGTTTGCGGGCTGCGGCCCCCACGCACTCCGGAGGTGAGGGCGGGCCGAGGGGTATACAGATTCTGTTGTTGAGCGAGAGGGGTGCAGGCCAGTCCGGGAGTACAGTTTAGAGTTCGATTCGCCGGCCGGGATACGCGCTGCATACGTAGGGCGCGCGCGCGGATGCACCGATATATGGGGGTCGACCGCATCACACAATTGTCAGGCGCCCCGCCAGGCGGCCCCGGCCCGATAGATATCGCTCGTGTACGTGCCCGTGGTCGGTGGCATGGAGGACGGGGACGTTGAGGGCGCCAGCCTCATAGGGTTGATGACAGGGGCCGCCCCAAGAGGGATAGATCATCTCGGGTATTTCGGGGATTTTCGATACGGCGGCCCTCGGCGGCGAGAGGCATATCCTCCCCGGCCCAAGACGGGTACACCCCCACGGCTCACCGGCCGAGATCGAGGGCACAGGATATTCGGGGGCAGGCCATAGTGTCGCACCCCATCTTGATCGGGGGTGTGATGGGCGCCACCCCGTAACCGAGCGAAATAATCCCGCGATCCCTTACTACGTACTAAATTTTTTTTTTTTTCTTCAAAACCTCTAAGACAAGTAAACATAAATAGATAACTGAAAATTCTTTGTTGCTTTTAAATAAAATATGCAACTGTACAAAACTTGTGTCATAGCACAAACTGACTCCCAAAACCTACGTCTCTGTCTGCAAAGTCTCTATCTGTACTTGGAAATCATGGCGCATGTACACTGACTCGGCGCCACTCCGGAGCAAGCGGAGTTTCGCCAACCGTGATGCATCTTCTACACCCTGGCTTCTATCCGTACGGTGTACCGCGCGGCATGAAACGCGGCCCGAAGAAGGGGTCGTCGAGTATTGTACTGAGTATGTAAGGCATGAACGATACAACATAGTAAGAGCATCGAGCATATCATGTAAAGAAAGTATTCTGTACATATGAGACATATCATGGGAAGCCGTATGTCCGTATATATGGAACATATCACGTGTAAAGCGTAACTTTGTGCGGAGTAATAGCTTGTATGAAACATAGATCGTATCATAGGATAAAGGAGTAACCTGTACTTGTGTATGCCACTGGGCGGATGCCGTGCGTGCCTAGCTTAACTTTTTCTTTTTCGAACACGGTGTTTCTTATTCTTGTAAATAGAAAACGAATACCTTTCGGAAAACGGTACTTTTACTCGCACATTTACGGACGCCGAATTCATCGGCTCTCCCCCCCCTCCCAACGTTGTCCCAAGTATCTCATATTATATGTATATATCATACATCACATAAACGGACGCCGCGTACGGCTCCCGTATCCCGCGTCCGGCATCCCGCGTCGGGATGATAAGCAGTGAATCGGGTGGACACGGTTGCCCTTCCCCATTCCCCATATACATATACATTCATCATATACATTTATCATATAAGCAAGCATACGGGAGCCCGAGGAAAGTCATGTGTCTATCGGAGTGACGTAAGGTCGGTGACCTCCGATTATATTATGGATTGACCGGGATCGCTTTGTCTCACCTTGAAGGAACGAGTATTATAAGGCGAGACTAACAAACAAGGATAACATCACGGGGAAACATAAAACAAGATCATAACATATCATTTCACATACTTGAAACCTTTAAAATAGTCATTTTCCAAAAATAGCTTAACACTTCATATCGTCGTATTCATGGTAAAAATATATCCTTGACATGCTCATCATAGACGTTTCCTCATATCAGGCATCATCATCGTCATCACAAAACCATAGTCGTCGTTTTAGTCATAAAAACTGTCAAAAACGTAAAGCTTGGATTTTGGAGAAAAATGAATATTTTTGAAAACATTTATAAACTTTTAAGAAGAGAATTCATGTCTTGGAACCATAACTTATGACCTTTTAAAATAGGAGCGTTATGGAAACATTTATCAAGTCTCACGTACAGATCATGCCATAGAAAGAGAGGGGACGAGCCTTAACATACCTGCGCCGCGCCTTACTGGCTACGCTTATTCGTCCAACTTGTTAGTCTACATTCAAGAAGATCGACACTATCATTAGATTCATCGACATATACTTGTCTTAACCTTTCAAGTACATTCACTTATGTCTGCGGGAAATTTCGACGGATTCTCACTGAAAATATACCGAGAATATGGCTCGGCCCAATTTATCCATTAACAATAATCCGAGAATTCAACTCGGCCAAACCAACAACAATGCCAACAATCTTACTAATCAACATTCCATTCATATTCAATTCAATTCAATTCAATTCAATTCAATTTAATTCACATAATCTTTCAACAACTCAATCATATTTTACTTTACCCGAAACCGTCCAATTCCACAACAACCATGTATTTCATGATCATTCGTACGCATTAACTTCAACAACAACCTTTATTCTACATAACATAATCCATAACGACAACAACTAAAATGTCAAATAACATCAATTACCATAACTTACCAATTCCATACCATTCGGCCATTCCTCATTATTCATCATTCTATGAATTCTATTTATTTTCTACATATCACCACAACACACAAACATGTTGAGTACCATTGATTCATCACTCCAACACAACTTTACATACATATTACTAAACACACACAACAACACAACATACTATATAAAATTCCTTTATTTTCTCCCATGCAACATAACACAACACAACATAACACAACACCGCCTATTCGGACACCACAACATGCACGTTTTCATGCATTTTCATCCCGACTCTACATATTATGACAACAACAAAAGACTAAGAACAATTAATTCATCCACTTCCACCCCATGCAACAACCACACGGCCAACACACCACACTATATTTTCATGAATTTCATTCACTTTTACACACTACAATATTCTCAAACATCCATAACACATAAAGGAAAATTGTTTCTTACCCTTTTTCACTTTGTTCCCCCACTTGGCTAAGGCTTGAGATTGCAACAAAGAGTGACCCCTTTCTTCCAAAAATTATACCATGTTGAAGAGGGCCTCCAAATTAGTAGAAATACAACAAAGGAATAATTTTGGGACAAGATTCAATGGTGGAATTTTTGAGGGTTAGGCGAACCCCTCTCCTTTCCACCCTCTTCATCTCTTTTTTTTTTTTGTGTTCATGCTTTTGTTTTTAATTAAAGGATGACCTCCTATATATATATATGTACTCCCTCACTTCTTCATATTTGCACCTTAGTCCCTCAAGTAGGGTCTCATGTCCCTTTCTTCCCTCTCTAGATTTTTCTTCCTTTTTCCCTCATTTTCTTGAATTTTCTTCAAACTTCCACAAAGATGACTAGCTCCTTTCTCTTTTTTTTTTTTCGGCCACATGGCCTTTTCAAGACATTCCTTGAGCACTCATAAAATGACCATCTTGCCCCTAGCCTTTTTCAATATTTCCCATGATGCCACTTTGCAAATTTTCCTTTTTACCCTTAACCTTTTCCGACATTTCCACAATACCAATATTTATAGATAATATTCCTAACAACTCCGACACTAAAAATTATTTTAGAACATAGTCTTGTCCTTAATTTCTCACCATTGTCACGCAACATCCGGACGTACGAAATGCGGGCTATAACACCTATAACTAATGTTTAGTATCTAATGACGTTGTTGTAGATCTTGGGAAGCCCGAGACTTAAGTTCGGATTAGCTTAGGAAGCGGACGAGGTATGTAAAGCCTATCCCTTCTTTCTTTTGGCATGTCTTAGATGTAAGTAAGATATGATACGAGCCTTGGGGTAATTCTATTCATAAGATCCGAGCATGTCTATGATTCTTATTCACTTCTTGATGTTAGCATTCCTAATATAGTCGAGCTATGGCCCTTGTGTCTTTTGTATGATTGGATAGTAAACGTTGCATAAAGAGTTCTTGTTCCTAAAAGATTCTATATTGAATAAGGTCCCTAACTTTCATAGACGGGCTCGGATCGCTTCGATACGTTCGTAGAGGGTCCTAAAGCGAATAATGTACGTAACTTTCATAGGCGGGCTCGGATTGGTTTGATACATGTCCATGGTCCCCGAGACTTTCCTTTGTATAGTTCTAACGACATTTTTTGAAAGAACTTAACATGACTATCGTCTTAACCCTCGAGCGTTGATTACTTACTTATCTATTGAGTCTCAAAAGATGATTTATATACATATGACTATTTACCATCCTGTGTGTGCATTCTGTTTTGCATCTTTCTTGAGTCCCTCACTAGTAGGGGTCGGGTTACGTATATCTATATATGGAGTATGATGTGTTCTGGAGTATGATGTGTTACGGAGTTATGATGTGTTCTGGAGTATGATGTGTTACGGAGTTATGTTGTGTTCTGGAGTATGATGTGTTCTGGAGTATGATGTGTTACGGAGTTATGTTGTGTTCTGGAGTATGATGTGTTATGGCGCTAATGACGGGGTGGCGACCATGTTCACCGAGTCCTAATGGGCCGGATATATGTATATGTATATATATATGTGATATTAATATGCATGTTTGTGTTTCAAAGGTAAGCATTTTGATATTCTGGATATGGTACGCGTTTTCTGTACTTCTTACTTTGGTTATACCCCGTCTACTGTATCTCATGCTTTATATACTCAGTACATATTCCGTACTGACCCCCTTTCTTCGGGGGCTGCGTTTCATGCCCGCAGGATACGGACGCTCGATTTGGTGATCCGCCGTTTAGGATATCCATTGCAGCTATCTTGGAGCGCTCCCTTGTTCGGAGCCCATATTTAGGTACAGACTCTTTCGTTGCGTATATATGTACGTCGATTCAGGGGTACGGTGGGGCCCTGTCCCGTCATATGATACCGTTGTTACTCTTAGAGGTCTGTGGACATATGTGTGGGTTGTGAATAGTTACCGTTCAGTTATGTCTGTGTGATTTATGTTTTGGGCGGTCCCATTCGCCGTGGCAGCCTTATTGGCTTGCGTATGTATATATATTTTGGGATGTTGTGTTTTATGACAGCCTTGCCGGCTTCTGTGCGGTATATGTTTATATGCGACAGTTTGAGACGACGTCTGACCTTTGCATACGTATAAGTTATTTGTATGCTGATTCTTGTTAATGGGTGTGCACGAGTGTCCAGCTCGGGCACTAGTCACGGCCTACGGGGCTGGGTCGTGACACCTTCTAGGCCACTGAAGCTTTCCTCTTCACAAGCATCATTGAAAACATAACACACGATCAAGAAAATGAAATCCTCATAACATGGCTCTATCGCACGATCTAAGATAAGAAAGAAAGGTCAATATTCCCAAGTGTCTTGCAACCTCCTTTTTATAAGTGTGGTGCACTGCACACCCATAAAAGGACTCTTCTAGACATGGCTCGTAGACAGCCCTGGGACGAACTGCTCTAATACAACTTTTGTCCCGACCAACCCAGAAGGCCATGACGGGCACCCGGAGCTATCCTACCGAGCACCTCATGACATACATAATCATACCTGCGTGGGACACAATGCTAACTAAGAAATATCATAAACTGTAAGAGACACAAGCCTAAAAGATATATGTATATATACACGTCATCAAACTATGGCCATATATATACAAGCCGGCAAGGCTATTAAAATGATATAGCAAAATATGGACCGAGAAGGTCACAAGACATCTAATTGTATAAATCTATCTACGATCTTATATATAGAATGCATAACATAATAAGTACGGGACAAGACCCCGCTATGCCCATTTATACATAAAAGAATCATACCAACTGGACTGCAGCTCCGAAACAAGTGGCGTGCACCTGCGCAAACGCTGAGAAAGCAGCCTAAGGGTCTGATCCGTCTCCCTGCCTACCTGCGGGCATGAATGCAGCATCAACAAATAAAAGGATGCCAGTACGAAAAATATATTGAGTATGTAAGGCATGAATAACAACATAATACATATATGAAAAGTAACAAGAGATAAGCGAAATAACCAGTATATCTAGATGCCTCTTAAGGCGTATGTCATGCAGGCTTGAAGTTTATAAAAACATTTTCATACATACATATATATAATACCGTACCCGAACATCTAGGCTCGGTATCATCCGTACCTGACCATAATAAGCTCGGTGTTATCCGTACCCAACTACAGTGGTGTGTACAATAGGTGTCGTACCCGGCAGACTATAGCACAGCTTGATGTGAGAAAATAGCTACACATATATATAAAGCACACACGAGAGCTCCAAGAAACTTCATGACTCTATCGGAGTGACGTAAGGTCGGTAAACCTCCGATTACCACTATGGATTTATCATCATGAACAGCTCTCACCTTGAAGGAGCAATAACCATAAGATGAGATCAACATCAATGAATAAGATCAATAACCATATGATAAAGATCAATAATCATGAGACAAATATCAACAATATCATAAGAACATCAAGAACCATAAGCTTCTAGTATTACTAGGAATGGAGTCAATATGAATATCATTTGTATGGGTTCGTATCAATGAGATCATGCCATAAGAAAGAATGGGACAGCCTTACATACCTTGTCACCTAGTTAACTACTTAACGCCTATTCTCCCGAGCTCGTAAATCTACATTCAAAATTATCCATACTAAGGTTAAGCTATTGAAACGTTTATTAGGTGAAACTAGACTAATAATTGAGCTAAAAAAATTTAGGTAGCATTTTCCCTATATCACTTACTTGCTCCAAACCTCAAAACAACTCCCAAATGACAACAACTCCATAGTCGAGATATTACATTCAAATTAAACTTAAATCAATCCAAAACTCCCTTCCAAAATTAACCCATTGTCATTAACTTTAACTTAATACCTCATGACTTCTCTACCATGATTCTTTTGACTTTAAGACTTACTAAACCTCCAAATCAACTCAACATAAGTAATAAGATGAAGAACATACCTTATACTTGAAGAACATTAGGCACACACAACTTTCCTAAAGATCAAACTCACCACAAATCCAAGGAGAAGCAAGAACAACCACTTTCTATGAATTAGTTTAGGGTTTCAAGGTTAGATCTTCACTTGAATTAGCTTAGAATGTTTGAGAAAGGTTTAGGATGGTTGAGAGAGCTTGGAGAGTCTACAAAAATCTAATTTTTGGGTGAAATAATGACCCAAGGTCGTGGCCCCTTTAATTTATTAGTACGAGAAATTTTCCACCGCCTCCACTTTGACGGTCAACTCGATGGACCATAGATCTGCTCGATGACCATCGAGTGGTGGCGTCAAGCTGCCTGATCAAAGCTAACTCTCTGAGGGTGGTTCGATGGTGGGGATTGATGGCCCGCCAAACATTCAACGGTCCATCAAAATGGGCGTCGAGTTGCCCTACTGTGTTCAGCCTCCAATCTTTCCGATACCTGTTAGACATGACTTAAACTGTCATGCACATAGAATGAACATGTAGAATCTGTTATGACCTTGACGAAAACTTCACTTCTTAAATCCACATCGGCTGCCTCACGGCGAAACTCAACGTATAAAGTACGGGGTATAACATCTGCAATACGCATGGTTATAGCCTTTGCAACGTACATAAAGTTCAAGTTTATCAGATGGATGTCAGGAGTGCCTTTTTAAATAGATACTTGAAGGAAGAAGTATAT
The DNA here is from genome assembly GCF_029784015.1 of Lycium ferocissimum. Lineage (NCBI taxonomy): Eukaryota > Viridiplantae > Streptophyta > Magnoliopsida > Solanales > Solanaceae > Lycium > Lycium ferocissimum. The sequence goes on along the minus strand of NW_026716951.1, from coordinate 3,125 downwards.
GTACAACAACCTCTAGGGTTCAAGAGTCATAAATTTCCAAATTATATTTACAAGTTGGTTAAAGCGCTGCATGAGCTTAAACAAGCACTAAGAAGATAGTATGAAGGTTTGTCAAAATTCCTACTTGACAAGGGGTTCACAATGGGAATGGTCGACAACACCTTGTTCTTATTAAACCAGAAATCAAGCCTGATAGTTGTTCAAGTATATGTGGATGATATCATGTTTGGTACCACAAATGGTTAAGTGCAATGAATTTGCTACACTTATGGAAAGTGAATTCGAGATGAGTATGATGAGAGAATTAAATTTTTTCTAGGTTTACAAGGAAAGCAAACGAAAAAGGGCACAATGATATACATCAGTAGAAATAAATTAAGCAACTATTGAATAGATTTGATATGGAGAGCACGAAGCCCCTTGAAACCCCAATAAAAACAACCACACGACTAGATAAAGATTAAGCTATCCCACCAGTTGATGGCAAAAGGTAAAGGAGTATGATCCGTTCCTTGCTATATTTAACTGTATGTAGACCTGATATTGTGTTTAGTGTAGGACTATGTGCCAAGTTTTATCATGTCCAAAAGAGTCACACAAGAAGGCGTCGAAGAGAATTTTAAGATATTTAAAATGTACATACGAACTGGTCCTTTGGTATCTAGTGGGGGAAATTTTTGAACTAATAAGATATGTTGATGCTGAATATGCTGGATACCTAGTAGATAGAAAGAGCACATCAAGGATGGCTCACTTTTAGGACCATGCTTGATATTTATAGGCTACAAAGAAACAAAACTCGGTGGCACTGTTAACTGCAGAGGAAGAATATGTTACTGCTGCTTTTTGCTGTGCATAATTACTATGGATTAAATAGTAGTTAAAAGACTATGGTATTAATATCGAGAAGGTTCCAATAAATGCCAATATTCTGTGATAGCACCAGTGCTATGAAAATGGTAAAGAATCCAGTCCAACATAAATGGACAAAGCACATTGATGTAAGAGATCACTTTTTAAGAGATAATGTAGAAAAATGACACCTCTATGGAATAATGCAACATAGAAGATCAAATTGTAGGTATATTTACAAGCACTCTAATTAAAGATAATTTTGAAAAGAATCTCTTAGGGTTGCAAAGAGTGGAAGATTAGTCCCTAGCAAATTAACAAGGCCATCATACATGCTTAGTCATGTAACCTAGCCATCAAGCAGGCTGTAATGAGTGGAAAGTAAAGTCCTAGCATCTGACTCAGTGAGCTTACAAACCTCTTTGTGCTCGAGGGTGAACTATTGTGAGCTTACAAACCTCGTTTACTGAGCCTTAATTGTATCAACACGAAGCTATAGTGTTAGAACAATATGGAGCTAGTTTCAGAGGGGAATAATTCAACATAGAAATAGATTCAAGAGGGGAGAATTGATCCAAAGCTAAAGTGTCACAACCCAAACCAATGAGCCGTGACAAGGGGTCTGACCTCTAGTGACCAAACACCCCTAAACACTTATCCGAAACATCTCGAACATCAATAGCCATAAATGGCACAAACTAATCTCATAAAGAGGAAACATCCGAACTCGTACAATCTGCATATATATATAAAACATGCGGAAGAATAGTGCAAGCCAGCTAGGCTGCTATATCTACTATACACAGAATATAAGCCGACAAGGCTACAACGTCTGACTACTACATACAACTGTCTCACGCGTACCTCACCGGAATGGAAGGCATGAGAAAGGATGAGAGGGCCCCATCGTACCCATCTATATACATCTCAAAAGAATGACCTACAAAAATAGCGCAACTCGGATCGAATGGAGTGCACCGATCGCTATTTGGATAAGGGTCCTACTAAGGTCGGGACCACCTCCCGTCTACCCGTACACGGGCATGAACCACCGCCCCCGAGCAACGGGGAGTCGAACGGATAATGTTTTTATATCCCGTATTTTGTGCATTAGGACAATTCGGATTAACTATGGAAAGTTAGGGACAAAACCATTCGGGATACAAAGTCGGGACTTGTGACCTTCGATTTTATTTTGAGACATAAGTTGTTCATGAATTTGTTGGTATGGAACAATTAGGAAAATTTGGGACCAAAATGGAATTTGTGAAAGTTGGAAATCAAGCAAAAAAATGCCATGTTGGCCGTGTGACCAAGAGGGCCCACACAACTTGTGGACAATTTTAATTGCTCCAACACATGTGTGTGGGCCATGGACACATGTATAAGTATAACTACTATGCAAAAGATGACTACTAGCTCATTATTCATCATCCAACACTTAGAAAAAAAGGGGAACCAAGAAGTGAAGAAGCACGAGTGTTTCGGCCAGAGACCAAAAATTGAGGTCCCATTTCTAGCCATCCCAAAATTAACTCCTTGATGCTAATCCACTATTTTGAGGTCCCTAAGTAGCGTGGAAGTGTTGTTCGGGCCATCCAACAAGTCGTTGTGCCAATTGCAAACCCTAGCCTATTGTGAAGTTGAAGGAAGAAAGGTAAGATTTGATCTTGTTTATGTGTTGTGAAGGTTGTATGTATGTTGAAGTATGTTAAAATGGATGAAAATCATGAAATATAGTATGTTGGAGTTGAGGCCATGTGTGTGAGATTTAGCCGTGTAAGTGTGTGTGTGTTGTGTTGTGTTGAAGCAATGAATTAATGTCTAGTTAGTATGTTGTGATTGTTGTAGAGTGAAGGAATGAACGAGAATCATCAATATGTATATATGTTGTGTGTTGGCCGAAAATGGTCATGGTGTATGACAAAGAATGCACTAATGTCGCTTAGTGTTTTAGCGGTTGTCGTAATGAATTCTATATTGGAAACGAGCTTTTAATGACTCAAGATTGATGTCGTAAATGTTGTGGGCTGAATTTGAGATTATTGTGTATTTAATGTAATTTGTATATTTATAGGAATGACATTGTTAGAATGTGGATTGTTGATACAAATCATGATTTGGAAGTAAGGGAGGTGTTATAGTTGTATTCTCGGGTTTGGGGATTGGTTTCGGGTGACTTGGAGAAATTGTTGGATTGTTTGAAATGTTGTATGAGTTTCTTGGAATGTCTATGAATATTGTTGGTATGGGTTCTAAGTTAGTTTTGGAAT
>NW_026716950.1:0-16780 GCF_029784015.1 Lycium ferocissimum | reverse complement strand
CTACAAAGGGGAAGCATACCTAGACAAATAGTTAAACTTGAGACTATACTCCCGCACACTTCTGTTTCCCTTCCTAAGCATAAAAAATTTGTCTACTCTCGCCTGACGAACCTCTAGTGGAAAATAATGTCGAAGAAAGGTGATACGCTCAAATTAAACCTTTTATTAGTGTAAAGCGGACATTGTCAAATATAGTGACCCAACAACGTTGGCGTCAAATCCCACAGGGAATATGGTGTGAAAAGGTTACTAAATCGTATTATACTAGTCTTGCGTTCCTGGTTATATTTCGAAAAGGGTTTTGTAAAAATGTTGGTTTTTCTAAACTATATTGAGTGACAGGTAATTAATTTTTAATTTATGGGTAAAAGAAACCAAGGTTGCATCCCTGCCATATGAATGCAATTCTTAGGATTCTAATATGATATACTTCTAATGGGTCGTTGTATGAGTGCACTTAATCTCTAATGGAGTTCCTAATATTTCCCAACAATTAAGAGCAATATCTCTATATGATTTTCCCAAGTACAAAACAATTTGTATGTAGAACGATTAATTATGCCAAGTAAATTTCTCTTATTCCTAAGTGAATTTTTTAAACAAGGTTTAAAGCTTTGAGTTCTTGTTATTAGTTCTTACCAAACCGTAATTATTTTCCCAAATAAATCCAGATTTATGGCAAAAGCTAATGTTTGCAACCATCAACGAACAATGAATAATGAAGAACTAACAACCCCTAACAACCCACTATGCATATATCATAACTAGAAACCCATTCGCAAAATACCCATCTTTGGGTCCACAACCTTAGTAGGGAGTTTAGCTACACATTGAATTGATAAACACATAAAACATTGTAATTATAATTGTTATTGAACTTAAAAAGTGAATTGAAGATAAACGAAATAGAATAGTCTTGAAATCCTTGAAAAGTACTAAGAACTCAAAGTGCTCAATACAAGTCTTAAACTCAAGATGTCTGAAAAATAAAACCCTATTAGGTATTTATACAAGTCAAAAACTAGGAATTAATAAAAGACTAAACAGACCAAGCGACTTGCAACTCGACGGACCGTCAATGTACATCGACGATTCCGTCCGTGGTAACGACGGTTCTTCTAATGTCCTTCTGACAGAGTGTTAATCCTCAGAACTTTAAATGACGATGCAAGTCGAAGGACCGTCGATCATGTTGACAGTCCGTCGTTCCTCCCGTCCTATTACTTCACCAATTTGCAAAGTCTCTGAACGTTTTCGTCTGTATAATGACAACAGACCCGACAGACCGTCGACATGTTGACAGACTCGATGGACCGTCGACATGTTGACGGTCCGTACAAGTACATAATCAGTGCTGAGTCTTCAAATTCTTTGTTTTCACTTGCTTTTACATTCCAACTATCAAATACCTTCAACATACACAAAACACATCAAACTGACACAAACTCACTCGAAAACAAGTAAAAGTTAGAGTTACGAAGAATCAAATGTGCCATAATTTCATGGCACATCAATACCCCCAACTTAAAGTCTTTGCTTGTCCCCATGCAAGTAAAACAACAGACTCAACTACCCATGTCTCAATATCACAAAGTAAAACTGTCTACAATGATTGTGGCAAGTACTACCGGCATATCACTTGTATCTCAATGACTCCCCCCAATACTGACAATATCAATCAAGGAACCGTTGCAACTAACAATGAAGCTTTAATCTGTGACATATAGTTATTAACGGAACCATAGCGTACATAAACCAAGACTTATGGGAAACCAATCACTTAACGAATTCTCATGACCTCACATAGACCAAAGAACGTCCTAATACACATATGTACACACAAATGGGACAAAAGACTAAAGAGAAGAGAAACGCTCACAGTCACGGAGAAATTCTCTAGTTACACATAGGCTTGCCCTTATTTTCAATACCCTTGACGTTGGACAGTTCGGCTGTGATCACATTAGGACTTTTTCAGGATTGTAATGTAGGCTTAGGGACTGGTTGGATGTATATTTGGATTATAGTGACTAACCCTCCTTAAACACTACACTTCTTTTACCTTCTTACCTTTTTCGCCTTTCTTTTCTTCGCTTTTCCTTTTCTATTGCCTCGGTGTGGTTTTATTACTACTCTACTCACTACATTTTTTTTTCTCAAGTGTATTTTTTTTTCTTCACACATACCAAACCATTTTCTTTTACTATGCAATTCACTTTTTACCCCACTTTAGGCCTAAGCCTTATGTCACCTATCACCTCCAACTTAGGCTTTTAGCCTAAATCTTATCACATTAGTTTTAAGGAGGGACTAGGTGCAAAGAGAGGGATATACAGAATGGGTATTGGCTCATTACAGCTAGTCAAAGAATAGGCTTAAAGGCTCAACATGGCTAACAAGGGATATTTATCTACAGGTAGGCTTATAATCAGGCAAAAAGGGTTCTCTATCAACAAACAAAGCCTAATATCACTTCACAACTCAACATTTCCTAGGACTCGGGCATGACTAACTAGACAAGTTCTAGATTACACATATAACTAGAGAATATATTCCAGAACCTCACACACGTGGCATAAGAATTTCCAACACACTAGTCTCCCCACTAAGAATTCAGCACACAAGGTAATGCAATAATCTAAATGTCACACAAAGAAGCATGCATTTCAATTAAACAACCAGTTCTAAGTATAATTTTTTTTTTTCGGAGGGAAGTGTATTTATTTCAAATCACAACAAGGATTCTTTAAGTTACTCAAACCACCACCACATAAGTCCAAATTACTCTATTCTATCTAAACACGACCTAAACATTCCAGGTTCAACAGAAAGTAAAACCCCTCGGGAAAAGAACCACCGCAAAGAAAATGGAGGGGGTCTTAAACACATATATACACTTTCTACATATCAAGTACCCACACCCCCAACTAAAGAAATATGCAGTGTCCCCAATGCAGTAAAATAAAAGCAAGGGAGTAGGAATACCTATGGCGCACTAGGCGCGCTACTCATCTCGAGGCTCTAAAGCCTGCGAGGCATTAGCTGGAGCATCAGTGGCAGCAATAGCCTCAGTCACTGGATCTAGAATAGGAAGGGGTGGTGGCAAAGTCTCCCCAGCTGGAGCACTACTCGATGTGGCCCCCACAGTTCCACGAGGGTAGTTCAAATCCCAGAGTTCAGGGTAGCTTCTATGATATGCTGCTCCTCTAGACTCTGCCCCCGAGGTCGAGTCCTCTCTCGCAACACATCACCCTCATCATCATCATCTGCCACTCTCTTCCTCTTCTTCCTAACATCAACAGCTGGAATGACAGTAGGAGCTCCCTCATCATCAAATAACTGTACCATTGGAAGCATGTCCTCATCCACCTCAGTCCTAGTGAGGGGTGGCATCATCACTACACTGGGATCACAAGCCTGCAAAATCAGTACTGCAGCTTTCAGCTGCTCTAACTTAATCCTAAATCCATTAGTAGAATTACTCGATCGAGAAAACTCCAAAGCTGCGAACCGCATCTCAAAACTATCCAAGCGACCCACCGTGGCCTGTCTCAGTGGCACCATAGCAGTTGCAACCCTCTTATTTATAGACTTATCTAACCTGACAATGATTTTTGACAGCTCATCTGTCGTGACTGCCTGCTTTGCAAATTTCCTGAAGTTCTCGAGCAAGAAAAGATATGGGTCAGCAACTCTGGCTACCCCCTGTGGCTGTGCAGCGTGACCCTGTTACTGTGGAGCCGTACTCGATGGCTATGAAGATGCACTCTATGGCTGTGAAGCCGGATTCTGGGTCGCTGGTACATACGTATGTTGAGGCTCAGAGTTCGGATAGGCGAAAAAAAGGGGCAATAGTGGTGGGTAACACCTTCATAGTGTCACCGGCGGCCCTGAATGATAGATATCTTGTGGATTAGGAAAACCCCTAAATAATATCAGAAATCCATCCATTACACCTTAGCCCTCTCTAATGGCCTCATCTCTACTCTTTTTCACTGAATACACATGCGAGGCTGTAATTTGTTGATCAATGTGCGGTAAAATATGAACATGTTCCCTCCGAACGAGCTCGGTGATCAAACACGGATATATCAATAAAGTGGTGGACTGTGATGCCCTCAGCTGAATCTTATCTGCAGCCAACCTCTTGAAATTAATCGAGTATCTAGTCATCAAAGCAAAGAACTATGACAGATCCGTCAATAGTGAGTGCATTATCGGCCTGAGTAAGAAGAGGCTGCAACTATACCACACTCCACCAGAACTTGCCATCAAGTATCAACCAACGCTTAAATATCAGTACAAGGGACATGTTAGTCTCCGTCCTCTTGCTTGGTTGCTGAATCATTGTCGCCACCCAATCTCGGGTATACACGGTCCTCCCTTCTTTCAAGTTTATCATTCAACTCATCTATCTCTCTGGGAGTAGTTTAGTCATCACTGAAATACACCTTGTTGATTACTTCAGCGGAGATGTCAACTCTCACCCCTCTTACCTCTACCTCTGTTAATAGGTCAATCTCTATCAGCCTCTGTCGTGGTTTTCTCACTTTGTTGATCAATGCTCCATATGAAGCATACTGCTTTCGCACTACCACTGGACAGTACTCCCCAGGAGCGTTATCCAGAAAGCCTAAATTATAGTGATCAATGGTGTTGCTGGTGCGGGGGAGGATCTCCAGACGCTCAAATCTGATACGCCTTTCGTCATGGATAGTTCTATTTTTGTTCGGCCCAGTCACAATGCAACCTCAGAATCATACAATTCTTTAGCACCCTCGACTGTGAACCAGAGATGATCATCTTTTAAATTTTTCCTTCTGAGCTCTCGTGTTGCAGTCGCATCATCACCATCATCGGCTGCATATGCACTCTGCTGAGTTGGGGATCTGGTAGGTGAAGTGGAGGCCTATGAATCACCCCCAATAGTGGGTTGCTGCGAGACCGGTGAAGCGTCTCCAGCTGCAGATTCTGAACCCTCTTTTGACTCTCCGTTACCCGACCTGGATTCAGACGATCCCTTCTCTTCAAACTGGGAGGAATCTATCACGACCCAACTAGAGGGCCATGACAGGAACCCGGAGCTTACACACCGAGCACCTCTAAACGTACATCTCATAATCATTTCTGTGTGAACCATAAAGATAGCTCCTAGAAATCATGATCTGTAAGGACATATATCACAATATAACGGTACATCTCTATACAATCTTCAACAGTTATGTCCATCATCACCAGCCGACAAGGCTACTAGAATGTTATACAATGATATGGACCTGTAGGGTTATGAAATGTCTAACTATACACACATGTCTACAAGCCTCTATATGGAATACAAGTGACCATAAGGACCAATACCAAAAGACTACCGCTCCGAAGTAAGTTGAGTTCTCCTGAGAATTCGCTGATAAACCACCTAAGGGTCAAATCCGTGTACATGTCTACCTACGGGCATGAACGCAGCGTCCACAAGAAAGGACATCACTACGAACAATGTACTGAGTATGTAAGGCATGAATAACAACATAAGGTAGATACGAAAGGTAACATGGAATAAGAGAGATAACTTGTACACCTTAAAACCATATGCACACAAGCACCTATATATATATATATATATATATACATACATACACGCATATAATATAAATGTTAGTGTTGCGGAACGTGCAACCCGATCCATAAGTGTTAGTGCTGTGGAATGTACAGCCCGATCCAAAAGTATATCATTTTGCCGCGGAACGAATGGCCCGATCCATAATTAGCATATGTTAGTGCCGAGGAACGTACGACCTGATCCATACATATCATATAAGTTAGTGCCGAGGAACGTACGGCCCGATCCATATAAGTTAGTGCCGAGGAATGTATGGCCCGACCTATATAGGTTAGTGCCGAGGAGCGTATGGCCCTATCCATATAAGTTAGTGCCGAGGAACGTACGACCCGATGCACAAAAGTTACTACCGAGGAACGTACGGCCCGATCCATATAAGTTAGTGCCGATGAACGTACGGCTTGATCCATATAAGTTAGTGCGAGGAACGTACGGCCCGATCCATATATACCATATTCATATACATAATGTAAATAGTATGCATGAAAGCTCATATGAAAGCTACAACTTTATCGGAGTGAAGTAAGGTCGGTAACCTCCGATTCATATTATGGAATAATCATTATCGCTGTATCTCACCTTGAAGGAATAATTATTGTAAGGTGAGATCAACAACAATGAAAAAAATTGAGAAAATCATGAAATAACTCAACATTCTCATAATAACATCGAAATCATAAACTTGGAGCCTTTAAACATAAAATCATCATTATCATTGTAATCATCATAGAAACATTCCCATCTTTAACATCATGAGAAGCTTTAGGAATCATGAACTTCTGGCTTTTGAAAACAAAGAGGTTATGGAAACATTTATGGAGTCATAACATAGGAATCATGCCTTTGAAAGAATGGACGAGCCTTAACATACCTTTTCGATCGTCTTAACTTTAACTATTTAACGCTTATCCTCCCAAGCTCGTAAATCTACATTCAAGAGAATTCATATTATCGTTAGGCTTATCGTCATATGCTTGTCTTAAGCCCTCAAATTAATTCCTTTTAAAATCTACTGAAATTTAGGCAAAGATGTCCCCTATTTATACCCCTAGTCCAAAATCACAATACCAACAAAACAATAAGAGTAGTAATACTAATATTAACCACATAATCATCATCAATACAAAAATATTCCATAAAACATCCCACACGATGTTTTTCAACATACAACAACAATATACACTTCCTTTCTTCCCAATCAAGGAGCATAATTCCATCAACAAACCAACAACATTAGATACCATCTCTATACATGTAAATCAGCGCAGCCACATGGCCACAACATGCTCAAAACAGTCCATAAACACAACAACTACAACACAACACTTTATGACCTTTCCTCCATAACTATTTTCACTTTTATGACTTGCTAAACCTTCAAATAAACTCAACATAAGAGATAGGAAGAAGAACATACCTTATACTTGAATAAATTCGCCACACCAACTTTCTTCAAGACCAAACTTACCACAACATCAAGTAGAAGCAAGAACAATCACCTTTTATGGACTAGTTTGGTGTAATCTTGTTAAATTCTTGATTTAATAGGCTATAAATGTTTGGGGGATGTGTTGAGAAGTTTCTAGGAATGGATTTAATGGGGTATTTATACCCCTCATAAATCGGTTCCACCGACCTTCTCAAGTGGGACCCGCCGAAGCCATTTGGCAGCTTGGAGTCTTTATCTTAAAACGTCCATAACTCTCTACTCCGATGTCATTTTGATGAGCAGTTTGTTGCTTTGGAAACTAGACTCGATGCAATTTATTTTAGGCTTTTGAAACACCTTAAAACTCCTAATTTACATAGAGATATACCCCTCCAAAGTTTACCCAAAATTCTGCCAACTTTTTTCCAAATTTTCGACAAACTTATTTTTTTTGATTTGCTTGGTCCAGGATGTCACGCCCCAATTTCCAAGGGACGTGATGGGCACCCGACCATTATTTAGGGCCGAGCGAACCCTCGGACTCTTTCCACACACCTAAGATCCTGTCAACTATTTAAATCAAATAAAGTAAAATACATAGCAAATGCGTCAGAATTTTTTTTTTTTTTTTTCGTAGCCTCCGAATCAAACAAATTCGTAAACATACAAAATTTCATGACATAAATACGGACTGACATATCGGCTGACGGAGCCGCATACCAACTGACAAACACACCCACGACGCTGTCTGCAAAGTCTCTAACATAACTCCGTAACTCATAACAAACAAACTCGACTTGGCGACCCCTCGAGAATGGAGCTTGCCATCTTTGCCGGAACATCTTCTATAATAATCTCGGCTCGACTCGGGGAGTACCGCGTGGCATGAAACGCAGCCCCGAAGAACGGGGGTCGATGCAATATGTACTTAAGTATGTAAAGCCGTAAATACCGTAATAGAATCATAAACCAATCCAAATGTACGTGAATACGGCTAACAAATCATAATCGAAATCGGCGTGCGAAGTATATCGGACGAGCCTTATCATGATCGGGGGTGCGGAGATTAATCTGAGAATCGTGGTCGAAGTCAGAAGTACAGAAAATACGTACCTTGTCCAGAGTATCAAAACGCTTACTTTCGGATCATAAATAGTGCAAATCAAAAGCATGCATAGGCATAGAAATATGTCGAGACCATAATCGTACTCGAAGTGCGGAACCGTACGAGACGAATTTTAATCGTAATGGTAGGTACAGAGGATCAACGGACGAATCGTAGACAGATCGGGGATATAGAAGGCATAAAATACGTAAAAACGTAATCATAATCGTAATAAACGGATAAGTAGTAAGCACACTATCCGTAATACCAAAATACTTGTTTATCGGACACGAACCGTATATACCAAGGTCATGTATTAAATTACCTACTTCTCGTACACAAGTCTCGCATTCCCATGTTATATGTTAGAAGGAGAATCGATAACACAGGCGCCGTAATGCCCCCTTCGACACAAATCATATCGACGGATTACGGATCGTGTAGGATGAGAACGAATGTCGTGCACAAGTCACACGAATATACGAAATTTCAAAATGCTTATTTTTCCGGACGCCGTAGCATATCATATCAAACGGCATATCGTAACGAACGTTAAAGCGTAACCGGTTCCCCGGGACCCTCGGACCGTCGAGCAGCCTCCCGTATCGCGTATTGCCCCCGGGACCCTCGGACTATCGAGCGCCTCCCGAGCGCGTTTTTGTCTTTGGGACCCTCGAACTATCGAGTAGCTCCCGAAACGCGTTTTTGTCCCTGGGACCCTCGTACCATCGAGTAGCTCCCAGAACGCGTTTTCAAATATTAGTACGAACCAAATCAAACGGAACTTTTGGAATCTTACATTTGTATCGCATAGTGGAACAAACTTCGTAGTCAAAGACATTTGGTATAGAAACTTTTACAATTATTTCGTATATCGTATCGGGACGGATAGACAACCAATATTCCATCACACATCATGACATCATCACACATATACTAAGCGCACCGGAGGCGGACAGATACCACGCACTCCGAGCCCGGTCAGATATACACACAAATCATCACATCACACATATACAATTCATTTCCTAGTACCCTGGGAACTCAACAAACCAATTCGTGTTCAAGTGCCGAATAATCATCAACAAATAACCATCATATCCCATACCTTTCGGAATGTTTATATCAGGTTAATTATGTCAGAATACTTACATCAAAGTATTGATATCATAATACTTATAGTAAAAGTACCTTTACCAAATATTTACATTAGGTTATTTATAACATTTCTTATTTCGAACCGCATATCCATATCGAGTATTCACCAAGTAGCATCGCTTTATGTTCTGGGTACTTATCTTAAATTATGCATATCGACATACTTATATCGGGATTGGAAGTGTTTAAACATTTGTCCAATAAAATGTAAAGAAAGTAATTCAATTATCTTTGAGTGAATAGTAACTTAATTAAACTCAAATTTCGATGCACGTAACCTTTCCCGAGGCTCGGACTCCAGCCTAATATAGCTAAGACATGCCATAAGAAGGAAAGGAAGGACTTTACATACCTTTTCCGTCTCTTACGCTTCTCCAAATCCAAGTTCAAAACTCTCCAAAATCCTTTTCCAACTTTTCCACTTGCCAAAAGAAGCTCTTTCTTGCCATGATATTTATACCACTTTGTAGAGAATCTTGAACTTAGTAGGAATACAAACAAATTATAATTTTGAATCAAAGTTGAAGGCTTCAAGATTTCTCTTTTTTTTTCTTCTTTCTTGCCGAAATTTCGGAAATTTGTGGAGCTTTTTTGCCGAAATAAAATGAAGTTTCTGTCCCTTTTAAAAAGCGCCAACGTCGGTTTACGCCATCGTAGCTACAAGATCGTAGCGGTACCGCGGAATATTTTGTCTTTCGACGCTCAGTTTGTAACGTCTATAATTCTCTACTCCGATGTCCTATCAATGAACGGTTTGTTGCATTACAAACTAGACTCGACGAACTTCATTTTAGGCTTTTAAAACTCCACATATACTATGAGATATGCGCCTCCATAGTTGACTTAAAAATTCGCCCAGCATTTCCCCAAATTTTCGTCGAACTTATTTTCTTCGATTTACTCGATCTCGAAATTTTCCGACGCACAAAATGCGGGATATAACACAGGAATCTCCCGAAACTCTCCATACATGATATTTATCATTAATAATACTTGATAATGGTCATGTCCATTGGTTTCAAGGTTGTCCTTCCCGGTTACGACTTATGAGATCGTAATTCATCCTTTACCTCATTGTTACGAACTTCTCATGGCTTGTACCTTCTAAAAGTTCATGGAAAGTCTCTGATACTCCATTAATATGGTGAAGTACGTGGCATGATCATGCTCTGAAAATGCGAGGTGTAACATCCTTCCCCCCTTAGGAACATTCATCCTCGAATGTTGTAGCTTGCGAGCTTACGATGCTTTTATTAGTTTCTTGAAATGGTTGTCCTCCCTTAGTTCCTGATCTCCATGCTCTTATACTATGGGCTCATTAGTCTTCTTTCATATCCTCTCAATTCTCTGTCAAACTCATAAACATGGAACTCTGATAAAATCCTACTTAGTCATAACTTCCTTTTGATACGAGTATGCTTCCTTCATTAAGTCCTTGGCTCTCTTATACCGGTGACTAATTGAGACTTAAACTAACCCCCAATCTTCTTCGGCTCCTTATTGTCGTACTTGCACCATTCTATTAGCCATTTTATCATGGCGAATGTTTATATGGTTCCATGTCCTACACTCTCACAATTGATATAACTAGCAGCTTGGAATTTCATGACTTACGAGGTACTCCCCAATCTTAGGCAGTATTGCTGTCTTGCTATCCATAGGCACACTATCTTCCTTTCCTTTGAAGATTATTGAACTTCCTATAAATATTCCTCTTGTAAAGCTTTCATCTCTTCTAGTGCTACAAGTTCTTTTTAGTAATCCCGATTGTCCCTTACACTTATCCCTGCTTACATGCGGCCTTCCTCACTCCTTCTGCTGCCCCCTGGAGTACTTTACTGCATATCTAAATGTACTTAAAATTTCTTCGGTGCGAGTGATTCGAGTCATAGTCCGGAATGCAACGTATCGTATTGGCGAAACTTATTTTCCTTCCCATATTTGTCTCATAATATACCTGTATTTAATCCATTCTCACTTTTCTTTAGCACATTCTTGACATATCGGTACATCTCAAAATTTGACTCCTTCAATCCAATATATTTCCCTCTTTTGAGCTTGGAAATATTGTAGCTCATCTTAGAAAGGAATTTGTTCTTCCCCCCATTAGAGGATGTTCTTATATACCAGTAACCTTCGAGTATTAACCGTCTTTGATAATCATCTGACCGACCTCAACGATCCTTTACTCCTCTGTTCCTGATAATGCCGGAGTTCCTTTCATCGCATGGTTTAACTTATTTTCCTTTCTGCTAGTTGAGGTCTTGTATCAAATTAAAATGCTCATACATATCAGATCCAATTCAGATGCCTTCTTTATTGTCTTTTCACTTCTAGCTTTCATGACTAGTAATCCTCTAGGCTAATGAATTAATATGTACATCGAAATTCATTAGGCCCCTTATGGAGTGTCCGACTACACCACGCTCCTTTAGCCCTAGTCTTTCTCCACGACTATCTTCTTAATATCCTTGAAGTTCTCCTTGCTCTGGGTTCCCAATTCTGATTTATATATATACTATACCATTACAAGTTGATATTCCACACCATCCATTCCCACGACTCGTCCTTTCATTATCTTAGCTCATTTTGTCCCGTAATTCTCCTTAAGTACTTGTTTGCATCACAGCTATGCATCATAGTCCTTCTAGTGTTCTGTCAGTTCTTATTCTTATCATGAAATCCTCACAAAGTACACCCTTTGTCACGTATTGTCACGACCCAACCTGTCACGACCCAACCCCGTAGGCCGTGACTAGCGCCCGAGCTGGGCACCCAAACACATTCATCAAACTCAAATCACATACAGATGACTTACGCGTATACAAATACCAGACGCTGTCTCAAACTATATCAAACTGTCGCAACATATCTCAAACACAGCCATATATATATATATCAGAGGCCGACAAGTCTATCAAATGGCGCAACGGCCCAAAACATATACAAATGCAAGCCGACGAGGCTGCCACGGCGAATGGGATCGCCCAGAACATATAACATACAAACACCCCTGTACAGGATAGGCCTAACCCACATATATGTCTACAGACCTCTAAACAGACCAAAAGAATCATATGACGGGACAGGGCCCCGCCGTACCCCTGAACAAACAAATACATATGCCACGAACGAATATGTACCACAAGGTGGGCTCCGGAATAAGGAGCACTCCAAGACCGTTGATGGGAATCCTAAGCCGGCGGATCACCAAAATCTGTGTCTGTACCTGCGGGCATGAAACGCAGCCCCCGAAGAAAGGGGGTCAGTACGAAATATGTACTGAGTATGTAAAGCATGGAGTACCATAAACAAAATCGTACCGCAACGAGGAGGACGAGAAAAGTAGCATAATAACCAAAAATCATAACACTTGCCTTTGAAACATAAGTCATACGTATCCATTTCATATACACCATCACAGATCGAGAAACAGTAGTCGAAAATCATCTCGTACACATACATAGATATAACGTGCCCCGGCCCTTTAATGAGGGACGCGGTAAGTAGGATCATCATATATATATACATATAACGTGCCCCGGCCCTTTAGTGAGGGACGCGGTGAATGAAGTCATCATATGCCATCCTGGCCACCTCCCCATATCATCATATCATAATCATATCTTATAACATGCCCCGACCCTCTAGTGAGGGGCGCGGTGAATCATACTGTAGAATCGTGCACGAATACATGCCCTGGCCCGGGACGCAGTGAAAGAGATCATAATAGCTCGCACGAGCAGAGTAGTGAGAAACCACATACACAATTTATCATCACGGACTCAACAACATAATCAAACGAAATCTCATTTTAAAGCTAAATAACAATCAAGTCAAGTTCCTTCCGGAAATCATTCGAGGACATATCAAGTAGTACTTTAGAAATTGTAGGTACGTGTCAAGATCATATGACATAGCTTGTGGAAATCAAAAACATAGTTGTCATTACAAACTTAATAAAATAGTCTAAGCGACTACTATTTCCCAAAACCAAGACAATAGTCAAATCGAATTTTCTTTAGAATACTACTCGGGAACATATTAATACGAACTTCCGAAACCACAGCTATTCATCAAATCATATACATAAGATCCTTATCATAATCTCAAAAGGTAAGTAAAATGATCGTACTTTCAATCGTGATCATAGTCGTATCATATTCTTTCAAAAGTCGTCAGAAGTGCATAAGAAAAAGTCGTGGGACCCACGGACGGGTGTAGACCCGAACCGGGCCCGCCTATGGAAAACATAACCTTCATACATCATGGAATCATTTTTGAGCATATCGAAGCGATCCGGTTCTGTCTGTGAAAGTTACGGACTTTCGTAGTTTTCGGAATCATTTAGGAACAAAATTCTTTTAAAAACCAAACTTTTTATACAACTTTTTAAACTTAGCCATACAAAAGACATACGGTCAATATTTTATCATATCAAACATACGAAGACTAAAAACAAATAAGAATCACGAGACATGGTCGGATCGCGAGAGTAGAATTTCCTCGAGGCTCGTATCATAGCCTAATTACGACTAAGGCATGTCAAAAGAAGGAAGTGGTTGCGCTTGCATACCTCAAATGCTTCCAAAGCTACTCCAAACTCAAGCTAACCACGACCTACGCCTCGGGCTCCCCAAGGTCTACAAACGAATCATAATGTGCCAAACATTAGCTATAAACATTTAGGCATTTAATTCCAAACTAGCCCTTAATTCTACAGAAATTTGGGCAGCATTTCCCCTGTAAATAGGCCACCCCGAGAATTTAACTCGGCCAAAATCAACAACAACAACAACAACAACCAACCTAGCAACATTTATAATCAATCCGAAAGGCAATATACCATCAATAACTCTTTTTTACATCATTCAACAACTTTCAACATATTCAATTCAATGGCTTACGTTCAAGCCAATATCAACGCTTTTACATTCAATTAACAACCCGAATCCATACTAACATCAATTAAGAACATTTCAAACAATTTATACAATATTTCCAACAATCCAACAAGGCTCCAATTTGCCCAAAACTGTCCCCCAAACCCGAGACACACTATAACACACTTCTCATTTCCAAATCATGATTTGCACCAACAATTCACATTCTAACAATATCATTCTCATAATATACAAATTACATCAATTGCACAATAGTCTCCAATTCAGCCCACAACACTTACGATATCAATTTGAGTCATTAAACTATTATCGTCAATATAGGATTCATAACGACAACAACTAAACAAGAAGCGATATTAATGCATTCTTTGCCATGCTACATGACCCATATTCGGCCATATACCCACATACACATATAGATGTTTCTCATTCATTTCTTCACTCTACAATGATCACAACATGCTAACTAGACTTCAATTCATTACTTCCATACAACACAACACACATACACCTACACGGCTACACACCACACACACCACCTCAACTCCAACATGTCATATTTCATGAATTTCCTCCATTTTAACATACTACACATGCTATCTGATGTTATAGCTCAGTAGTTATGACCTGCAGGGGACCCATTGTGTCCATGTACCACTCATTTCGGAACACTTCTCGAACCCGAGCACAACCTCCTCTCCAGAATGAACCTCGAACGCTTGATATAACAATAAACCTCTCATTTTCGGAACTAACCTCGGACCACGAGCCCATAAGCAAGGCCACATATGTGCCTTGTCATACCTTTTAGAGAACAAAGGTTTCTTGCCTTCTCAATAACCATATTCACCTCATCATTTCATGTCACAATACCCTCGAGAAGACTATATTAACTTCTCATCATAATACATCTATTGCAGAATAACTCACACAAAGAATAATGGCATGAAGCCTACACAACATTCAATAACAAGTACATAGGAACTTAACCACACAATATATGTAATGAATACTAGACATGCTTTCTCCTAATAAAATCACAAACATACATTCAACTAACCAAAGTCTAACTCAAGTAAACCATAACCTACCTCAAAGCAGAGTTGAAGCAATGCAACTCACTCTGCTACAGCCTTCCCATTCCTCAAAGCCTCAGAACTCTCAAAGTCTAGAAATAGAGGGCTCAATGAGTCATAATAGTCAATCACAAGTTCCAACGCAAGAATGCCGTTCCCTTACCCTATTCCAAGGGTTGGATTATTTTCTAGGTGATAAACAACCTATTTAGACCCTTAGAAATCATCAATCATCAATTTATAACAACATTCTATCAATATTCCCATTACAAGTAGTTTTCTATGGCAAGACACCATTTTTATAGAACCCTAGGTCTCCAATCGCTTAGTTTATGTCTCTAAATGTTCAATTTATGACAAATAGCAACTAACCAACATATTTAGATGATAACTAAGTGATAATAATCATAACCCTTCAGGTTTAGAAGTTTCATTAATATTCTAGGGTTTCTAATTCAATTTCACCATTAAAGACCCATGGGGATGATTACAATAATGAAGGGAAAGGAATGATAGAATGAAAGCAATGGAACTTACCTCACAAGATTGTCTTGCCCTAGCTTGAAAATTCTCTCTAAGTGTTTGTTGGGAATTGTGTTGGGGTGTTATGAATGAGAAAATAAAACTAAGGCATTTAAAACTTTGATTCTACCTCCCATCAACCGCTGCGGCATCCTGTCACTACGCCGGCCAGCCGTCACTACACCATCGGCGGTCCCGCTATAGCGGTCAAGTGACCGCTATAGTGGTCCCCATCTTTCTCGTCTGACCGCTATGGCGGTCGTTTCACCGCTATAGCGGTACCTGCCAAGCGGTCCACCTTCCTCCACAGCGGCCACCAAAGAAATAGTTGGCCGCTGGAAGCGGTCAAGGCACTGCTGCAGTGGTACCACCGCAGCGATAATCCTACTATAGCGGTAATCCCACCGCTGTAGTGGTCCAATTTGGGTAGTAAGGTCGGTTTTTGTCTAGTTTTCCCCCTATCACCCCACATTTCATCTAAGGCCTTAAAACACAAAATGAAACATGCATACATACACAAAGACTCCCTACGAATCCACCTGCGGCCTCGAAATTCCCAATGGAGTCCTAAATTTCCATAACGACCAGAAGGTCGTTACACGTACAACATTACTCTACCTCCCGTTGATTTATTTAAATTTGATCCAATCGTCTGCTTTTCCTGCTTCCATCCTAACCCTTTCCGTACTTATATTACCTAATCCTAATTCTTTCAGTAGTGCTTGCTACCTCAATTCTTTACATACAGCACAATCAATATTCTTAACATGTCATAACATCAATAATAAAGTTATACATAATACTCGATACGTACCCGTGACTTATCTTTTTATCTCTTTTCTATACCATTTGATTTTGTCCTGAATCTGTGGCTTTAATACATCTCCCCTCTCTTTTTGCCCAGCTGGCTAGAAAATTCTAATTGTAAAGATCATATGCTCCTAATTTCCTCGGCTATTTTGGTTTCTC
>NW_026716949.1:0-15937 GCF_029784015.1 Lycium ferocissimum | reverse complement strand
ACCATTTTCCAGTTAATATGCACAACATAGGCTCAATCAAAGATACTTTAGTTGTTTTTGTCTAATCTCTAAAGAAGGAGACTACAAACCATTGATGTACTTCGACAGACCGTCGAACATGCTGACGGACCGTCAAGTAACTCGATGGTACCGTCCTTGTACAAGGACGATTCATCAAATTATTGACGGTACCATCAACATATTTACAGCCCTGTCAATTTAAGAACAGAGAGTTTGCATGTTGTTTCCAATTGAAAATATACAGACATCACATACTCATTTTTCATATGTGCACAATCTTTTTGGGGTTCGAGGCTTGGGGTTACTCAGATTTCACCCTCTTGTTTCACATGCTTTTGACCATTTGGTATATTGTCGGGTTTTGTTTGGCGGGTCTAACAATCTCAAATCGAAGTTCTCATTGAAATGCCCTCCACTCTGTTGGAGTTACTCAGAATTCACTCCATTATTTCCATCATCCTACACATAATCACTTTCACAAACCATTGGCGGGCATAATGAATCGACACACATGTGGATCAAAATGTTCGCCGACTCAATAGAGGTACGATATTCTCGTCCCCACGAGTCCTATCTATTTCAAACATACCAAATTCCCTACCCCCAACCAATAAGTACCATTAATTTCAAATTTTAGCATGAATCACAGCCCAAGTTACCAACCTTAGGTCATGATTTCTACACTTCATGTTATTCACCACATTTAACTGTCCTCAACCAATTTGTATATCCCCATCTTAGTTCATCAATGGATAGACACAACCTAGTTCTATAATATACGAGTTTCATCAATTTAGGAACCCAGGTGTGTTTATTTCGTTTCAAGACCAAACTTTCACAAACTAAAACCAAGAAAAGGGGCGCTACAAAGATACATACCTAATTAGCAGAGAAATTTGAGGAAAAACTTGAGGAGTTGAGTGAAAAACACAACAAACACTTGAAGAAGACGAGCAGAGGGTTGTGGGTTTTCAGATGTGAAGGTGTTGGTAATTTATGGTGTATGGTAGTGTGCTAATAAGGCGTAATGGGGTCGGTTTTGTGGGTAGATGATGGGTCTGATCGTGGGTGAATGCGTTGAGAAGTGGAGAAGAAGAAAAGGCACGTATTGTTTGAGTTTAACCCCCTGCTCATATTTTTTCTTTAGTTATCATTCCTTTTTTTTTTTTCTAAATAAAGATGAATCGTCATTATTCGACGACTCGTCAATCTCTTGTACGGTTTAACAGTTAAGCAAACTTACCTGGGAAAAATGGCGAACCGTCTTTGTACATCAACGGTACCATCGAATGTCGACGGTTCGTTGACTTACCCTGTCAGTAGACTTACCTGAGAGTTGCAAGGTTCTAGCTCTCAGAACCCCAGCTTTGAAGACCGTCATTGTGCTTCTACGGGACCGTCGAATTTCGACGGTTCCATCAATGTGCACTGTTTCCGCTTTCCCAGCTTCCTGAGTTTCAGCTCCTGTACACTCAACACCCATAAAATAGTCCAGAACACCCCTGAAAATAAAAACAAAACAAATAAAGAAAAATACAGAAATCTAAACTTGGGTTGCCTCCCAAGAAGTGTTTGTTTTAACTTCACGGCACGACGGAGGTACCGTTTTATTTCGGATCAGGATTTGTCCCCAGATGCTTCAACTGGTACCTGTCAACAATCCTATCACCATCAATACAACCATGGTAGTGCTTCACCCTCTGGCCATTCACCTTAAATGTCTGAGTTCCATCTCCGGACTTCAATTCAATTGCCCCATTAGGTGAAACACTTACCACCTCGAAGGGTCCGGACCACTTTGATTTCAAGTTTCCCTGTAGCAGCTTTAGTCTGGAATTATATAACAAGACAGAATCACCATTGTAAAATTCCCTCTTGAGGATCTTCTTATCGTGATAATATTTCATCCTATCATTAAACAACGTTGGACTCTCATAAGCCTGGTACCGGAATTCATCCATTCCATTGAGTTGAAACAACCGAAGTTTAGTTGCTTCTTCACAATCCATATTTAGCTTCTTCAAGGCCCACATGGACTTATGTTCAAGTTCGACTGGCAAATGGCACGCCTTGCTAAAAACCAGCCTAAAAGGTGAAGTCCCAATCGGAGTCGTGTATGCAGTTCGGTAAGCCCATGGAGTATTATCAAGCTTTCGGGACCAGAACTATTTGCATTGACCGTCTTGGCCAAAATACTCTTGATCTCCTAGTTGGAGACTTCAACTTGCCCATTTTTCTGACGCTAATAAGGGGTTGCCACCCTATGTTTAACACCATACTTCTCCATTAATCCCGCAAAAGCTCTATTGCAAAAGTGAGAACCACCATCACTGATTATTGCCCTCGGGGTACCAAAACGAGTAAATATATTTTTATTTAAGAAACCTATGACACTCTTGGCTTCATTTTTGGGTAAAGCCACCACTTCTACCCATTTAGACACTTAATCAACAGCAACCAAGATATATTTCATGCCACAAGAGCTCATAAAGGGCCCCTTAAAATCGATTCCTTAAACATCAGACACCTCTACTTCCATCACAAAGTTCGTAGGCATCTCCTGCCTGCTACCAATATTCCTTGTCTTTGGCACTGATCACAAGACCTTACCAACAAGTTTGCATCATGAAAGAGAGTAGGCCAGTAATAACCACATTCAAGAACTTTAGCAGCAATCCGAGTACCACTATGATGACCCCCAACCGGAGAGTCATGGCACGCTTTCAGAATCACTATTACTGCACACTCGGGAACACAACGCCGAATGATATTATCAGCGCAAGTCCGGAACAAATATGGCTCATCCCAATAATACTGATGGGAATCTCTCAAAAACTTCTTTTTCTGATAGGACTTGATCTCATATGGAATCATTCCCGTCACCAACTAGTTGTCCATGTCTGCATACCAAGGTACCACTTCCATTGATACAACAAAAACCCGCTCATCTGGATATGCATCATCAATATCTATCTCGTCTGATGGTGCGCCAGCTTCTTCAAGTTGTGAGAGATGGTCAGCAACCTGATTTTTTGGACCCCTTTCGATCTTTCACCTCAAAATTAAACTCTTGCAAAGAAAGGACCCATCGAATCAGTCGCTGTTTTACTTCTTTCTTCGCCGTAAGGTACCTCAATACAGCATGATCTGTATAAACAACAACATCGGACCCCAACAAATAGGCCCAAAACTTCTCAAAAGCATACACTATAGCAAGCAGTTCTTGCTCAGTCACTGTGTAGTTCATCTACCCCACGTTAAAATTCTTACTTGCATAGTAGATTGGGTGCATGATTTTATTAGGCCTCTGTCCAAGCACAGCACCAATAGCGAAACTGCTTGCTTCACACATCAAATCAAACAACAGGGACCAATCAAGAGAAACAATAATAGGAGCAGAAGTCAGACACTCTCCAACTCATCAAATGCCTTTTGGAAATTTTCATCAAATACAAACTTAGCCTCTTTCTCAAGAAGCTTGGACATCGGATTAGCAATTTTGGATAAATCTTTAATGAAGCGCCTATACAACCCAGCATATCCCAAGAAGCTTCGGACACCCTTAACAGATATGGGTGGAGGAAGCTTTGCTATCACATTAATTTTTGCTTGATCGACCCCAATCCCCTTTTCAGAAATTTTATGACCTAGAACGATCTCGTCCCTCACCATGAAATGGCACTTCTCCTAATTTAGCACAAGATTAGTTTCCTTATATCTTTTCAACACTCGACCTAGATGGTCCAGACAGTCATCAAAAGAGTCACCAACCATAGCAAAATCATCCATGAAGACCTCCAAGAAGTCTACCATATCTGAAAAGATTAACTTCATGCACCTTCGAAATGTAGCTGGTGCATTACACAACTGATACGCCCTGAAACCCACCCTAGACGTGACCGACATCCGACATCATGAACAACATCGGACAACCCTAAAATATGCACTAATAACACTTGAACCCTCCAGGTTTAATATTCACCTCCAACAGTTTATGAAATAAATTCAAACGAAAACATGATATATGAATTAAATCTGCGGAAGTCTTTAATAACATAAACCTTAATCAAGCGTGTCACATGCCCAAGTGTTAAACAAAACTCAACATCTACCCACAAGAATGTATACTATGGAGCTTCCAAGATAAAGAGTAATTGTCTGACACATCGGGACGCAGCCCGCTAAAAATAGAATAATAAATGAAAATGCTAAGGGGTGTCCCAAGAATGAACGTGTGGGCTCACCAAGTCAGCAGCAACAGCAAGTCCTTCTTAAGCACACAAGTATCAAGAACTTGCTCTTCTCTGTTTCCTAACATACCATCAAAAACAATAATGGTATGCCTGAGTACTTCGTACTCAGCGAGTGCCTCGGGGACAACAAGTAATATGAAAATCAAGTACAATGATGCTTAAAGAAATCGTTAAAAGCATGTGAAATCAATGTAAAAAACGTTATTCAAATTGTGTATCTCAATAAGAATTATCAAAGGCCGATTATAAAGCCTCTTGTTAAGTTTCAACTTTCAAATATGCATTTCAATTTGATCATGATTGTCAACAACAGTTCTAAGCAAGAATAAGGAATATCACACTTGTTAATACAGGCCCAAGAACTAATCATATCAAAGGGATGACGGTAGAGGTTCCCTAATCACAGCGCACCATACCAGAATATGTGATTCCCGGTTGCTATCCTTCCTCCCGAATAGCTAGGCACTAACCGCACTCCGGGTGGCGAACCCGACAGTGGCCACTCTTCCTCTCAAATGGCTAGGCATTACCACACTAGGATCCATAGTGACTACACTTCCTCCCGAGTAGCTAGGCCAAACACAACAATAAAGTTCATAACATAAAAGTCGATTCACAATTTGTCTCAAGGTAGTCACATCGTCAATTAGCATTAAAGCTCATTTTACCATATCATAAAATAAATCATTTCAAAGAATGTCTTGAAAACGTTTACACTTCTTTAACCACGATTTCAATGTCATAATTCAACATGTAAATATTATTATCAATCCTTAGCCATCATTATTGATCATCTTTTGTAGAGGAAAAACGTGTATAAACTTGTATGTGTACTTAGAGCATGATACAAACTAGGTTTAATGTGGGCTTGTCCCCTTACACACATTAACCTTAATTTGTTATGACCCAAACTGATGAGTCATGATGAATGCCTGACCTCTACTTATTAGACACTCACATACTTATACCTGAATCTTACTGAATAAAAGGGTGGCCCATATATGACTCGTAACTGAATCATACTGACTACTGTATGAAAACACAATGAATTATGCATCAAGGGCTCATAGGCATATATATACATACTAGAAATAACCGTGCAAGCCGACTAGGCTGCTGTAGATACTGTATAACAAAATAGAAGCCGACAAGGCTATATGACTTCCACACTACGTACAACTGTCTACAGACCTCTAAAGGAGTACAAAGCTATAGAAAGGATGGGAGAGGGCCCCATCATACCCATATAAACATAAAAATAGCATGCCAAAATGAACGACGACTCCGGGCGGGTGGAACGCCCGACTGCCGCTGGATAGAAGTCCCTGCGGAAATTTGGACTACTGACCGTCTACACCGAACTGCGGGGCATAAACGCAGCCCCCCGAGCAATAGAGGAGTCAGTACGAATAATGTACCGAATATGTAAGGCGTAAGATCAACATGTACATGAGAATCATGAAGGATATCTGAAACATAAAAGCTAATCACAATATATACTCTGAATAACTGAAAGTGCCTCTGCGGCGTATGATATACATGCTTCCTTTCAAAACTGTATGCATATATCATAGTATATCTACTAATGCTGTGGAACGTATAGCCCGATCCATATATCATGTCATCTCGCGTCCGAGGTAATCTCATAATCTGCCCACTACAGTGGTGTGCACATCTACGTGCCTGCCCAACCGACTATAGCGCGGCGCGGTGTGAGAAAATAGTTGTACATATATATATAATGCATGAAAGACTCGTAAAAGGATACTCTGAACTCCTCTAGGTAACATAAGACGCTAGTATGTCAGTGTAATAAATCTCTAGGAGTAGGAAGCCAAGGATACGATATCCCTATGCTATCTAAGAATAGAGTCTTTGGAACTCGCTTGTTTACTTCTTTCGTTCATATAACAAAGATCATGCCAAAAATGAAAGAAAGGGATAGCCTTAACATACCTTGAAGTCTATCTAAATGTCCAACGTCTACTTCTCGAGCTCGTAGGTCTAAAATTAAGATAACATAAGCCACAGTTAGATCATTTACATCACTTACTAACCAATCCAAGTACGAATGAAACTTAACGAAATTCGGGCAGCATTTCCCCTATAATTCTTACTCCAATCCAACTCCAAAACAGCCCACAATATACATAACATCATCATCAACAACAACAACAACAACACATAGCTATACTCATAATCATTTATCCATCCCTGCAACACAACAAGTACATCCCCAAGCACCATACAACTACGCCAAATATTCATTTACGATTTTCGATCACCGTCCCGTAAGTGCTTTATAAGAAAATTTCTAGAAATACTTGGTTAAACACGTAAACAAAATTGGGATGGTATCCTCACCTCAATAAAAGGAAGGAACACCTTATTAGCAAGCTTGAGCTCTTAAGAGTTTTGCTGGAAAATTATAAATCCTCTTCTAAAAAAAATGAAGCTTAACCGAGAGCTCAAAACAAACTACGACCGTATACAGCCGCTACTAATAGATTTATTCAAAGTGTATGAGAGTTGATAGAAACATTTTTCACTCCTTCAAGGAATAATATTGCTTCTTCAACCAGAAAATGGAATTAACGTTGCTGGAAAATGTTTTTGTCCTTTCAAGATAAGTTTCTACTATGTAAATAAGGTGTTGGATTAAATTGGGTCCGTGCACCCTAGAAGGACACGTTAGGACTACCTGTATTCAATAAAGGTTGTCCATGTGAATATATAATTCACATGCCAACATTCAGCTTGCACATTAACATTTGAAAATGTAACCAATCCATCTTGGGACCCACATATGAAAATTGACCCCTAAAATATACATCTACCTATTTTAACTAATTCATTTGTCTGCTAATTCAGTAAAATTTAACCTCGTTTAACATACTTCATATACTCGTTATCATGGTCATATGATATAGCACTAGTCCGTAGCCTTTTTTGGAATTTAGCTAATATTAGTTTCAATCATCGCCGTCACACTTTTTCGTCTTAAATTATTTTGGGACTTCATTCCTTGTATACACCGAGTTCTTAATTTTCATGCTTGAATATGACCAAATCCTCCGGGCTCATATAAATTTTCCCATGTTGGACGGTTTAATTTCCTAGTCCAAAATACGGGATATTATAGCTTGGACCGTATTTTATTCAGATAAATTTCGAACCTCGACGAAACTTATTTTCTTCAATTTGTTTAACTTTCAATCCTTATGACACATCTGTACCATCACTCTAACCACATATAAGCTTGGGGGATAACCTTCTTTTCATTATTAATGTCATTTAACTGGCACACTTTCCAACGCATGAAAAAAATGGGATGTAACATCCTTTCTGTCACGACCCAAATAGATAGGCCATGGCTAGTGCCCGAGCTGGACACTAGTATACGAACCTGCTAGATATAATAAAACTGAATAAGTACAATATGTAAATTGTAAAAGCATGTTGTAGGCAGATAATGTCATATACCAGAGTGAACCTGTCTCCTGGGGAGTCACAGTTAACCAAAACATAACAAAATATGCAAGCCGACAAGGCTGCCACTATATACCGGAATATCCAAAGTGAACTGCGTCGATATAGCAGTTCAAACATATAAACAACCCACACATGTCTACAGACCTGTAAGAGTATAATAGTTAAATATGGTGGTACAGGGCCCCGCCGTACCCCCGAATATACATAAGTCTATATCTAAAGGATCTATACCAAAATGACTCAAGCTTCGGAACGATGCCAAGCAGCCGAGCAGATGCCCTAAGCTGGAGGATTACCAAATTGAGTATCTGTACCTGTGGGCATGAAATTCAACTCCCGAAGAAAGGGAGTCAGTACGGAAGATGTACTGAATATGTAAAGCATGATGTACAGTAATGAAGATCTTGACTGAGTGGAAAGATGACAGGAAATAACTTTGATAATTAAGGAATACCAAAGCATCTATACCTTATGTTGAGAGTCATGCATATATAATATACCGTACCTGGGCCATTATGGGACTCGATGAAATATAATATGCCGTACCCGGCCCACTATGGGACTCGGTGAAATAAAATACGTACCCGGCACATTATGGGACTCGGTGAAATATAATACGTACCCGGCCCATTATGGGACTGGGTGAAATATAATATGTTCCCGGCCCATTATGGGACTCGGTGAAATATAATACGTACCCGGCCCATTATAGGACTCGGTGAAATATAATGCGTACCCGGCCCATTATGGGACTCGGTGAAATATAATACATACCCAGCCCATTATGGGACTTAGTGAAATATAATACATACCCGGCCTATTAGGGGACTCGGTGAAATATGCAATGAAACTGTGCATGAGTAATAGGAGCAATCATGTACAAAATGAATCATCATTTTGGATTCAAGAGAATAATTAGAATGAACCAACACTTGAGAATCAAAGACAACTGTCATGTCAAGTACTACTGAGAACTAGAGTTCATTGGAATAATGTATGTTCATCGTTTGCTCATTTTATGTAATTCATACCAAACAAGAAAGAAGGGATAGCTTTACATACCTTGAAGCTTATCTATTCGCTCAACTTCTAATTCTCAAACTCGCAAATCTACAATCAAGGGAATTCATACTATTGTTAGACTTGTTATCACGTGCTTATCTTAAGCCTTTAAGTTAACTCTTCCTAGAATCTACCGAAATTTCAACAAAGACCTCCCCTGTTTATGTCCCTAGCCCGAAATCACAGTTACCAACAACCAACAACAACAGCAAAGACAACAACAACATCATCATCACTAACATCAACATACACCATAAGACATATCATATGATGTTCATCCGATTTTTCAACCAACTACTCCATTATACGGCTATTTAATCGCTCTATTTCTGTAAGTAAACCTAAAAAAATATCAATAGGGAGGGATTCGTACCTCATTATTACTAGGAAAGCAATATCTTCAGTGTTTTCCTAGATTCCAAACTGAATCCACCGCAAAACAAGACTACAATCACAACCACGCGCTATCCGGACCTAAACTAATATTCCGCCCCTTGAAAATTGCTCACTTTTTGATACCCTCACTCCCTCTTCTGATTTCTGATTTTTTTTTTTTTGGACAAAATCTGGTGAAAAAAGGGGTTTTTACCCTTTATATAGGGGGTCAAATTCGGGTCGGGTCACTGTAGCAGTACTGTAGCAAGTCTGTACTGTAGCAGTTACTTAGCACGCGTTTCTGCTCTATCAGCCGAACTTGTAACATTCATAATTCTATATTGTGATGTCCTATCCATGAGTGGTTTGTTGCGTTGGAAACTAGACTCGACGAACTTCATTTTAGGCTTTTTTTTCACTTCAAAACACTTTATATGCTAAGAGATATTCGTCCCTCAAGTTCGACCAAAACTTTCACACGAAACTTTACCCATTCTTTCTCCAAAGGCGTCCTACTCCATTTCTTCCACTCATTTCCTTATAACACCTTCCGGTATACCTTATATACATCCTTCACTCATTAAATATACTTAATATTGCTTGCTCCTTATATTCCAAAGTGGTTTTACTTAACCATAACTCAACATATTTATGTTTCAAATTTGATAATTGCTCTTCGAAGATACGGGTTGTAACGTCCTTCTCCCTTAAAAACATTCGTCCTCGAATGTTGTAATGCGCCGATCCTCAATATCCTCATTTAATTTTTTGTTCGATTACCATATACTTATACTATAATTTGGTCAGTTTCGTCCTGCTTTTTCTTAGCCCTTTATCAAATTCATTTGTGAGTCGTACAGTCTTCAATATTTATGTATACAAGTCAGCTAGTATTCCATTCTTATTCTTTCTTCATTCCTGTAGTTTAACTAGTCACGCCAAGGCTACATGCTATCCTGCGAGCGTCCTTCCTCTTCATTCCTCATTTCTTTATTAACGGATAACTCCCTTGCTCGAATACAACACTTTCTTTTGTTGACTCCTCAGATGCTATCTTAGCTATCCCTACTTGTACTTGTTGAGCTTAGATATGTGCTCTATTATCCCCTCGTAATTCATCAGCCAAGCTTTTCGATTCATCATAAATTTTCTTGTACTAATGTCCCATTGCTTGTTCAGCGTTACTCCTCTACTGACAGATCCTTACTCTTAACGGTTATGTTTCTTCAACTATCAATCTTAATTCCTTTCCATGATCAGGTATAACCATATCCTCAATACAATTTCTTAAATACGTACATTCCTAATGTTCCATCACCATCTTTATTATTCCTCATAGCAGGATTATATGTTGCAATGAACCAATAATCACAGTTCAAACTGGTCTATAGCTCATAATATCTTTGAGTTCTTGTCAAACTCTCCCTTAATTCCTTTGCCTCAAATCTTGCAATATAACTTATAATTATAAATTTAGGGCAATTCTCACTTTACCACAACTTCTTTTCCAACATCGGTATGGTATACTTATCCTTGACTTCCTCATTCCAGTGATCACCTAGTTAGCTGTCATTCCTTGTTGGCTTTTCGGTGTGTCCATTCCTATCTGCGAGGCATAACCTTACGCTGATGGTTCATACAATTCTATAATACGTACCCTTATGCTCAATATGGTTAGTGACCCATGATATACTTTCTAATTTCGGGTGATGCTGCTGCCTTTCTATCTGCACCCACATCGTTCTTTCTCTCTTTAGAGATCGCAACACCGCTTATCATTACTCCCTTTGTTAAGATTCTCATATTTTTCCTTTAATATCAAGATTTTCTTCCGTTGTAACCCAAAGTGTCCTTTGTACTCATCATCCATTTCATCATTCTCTTTGTAGTTAGCTTGCAGAGCTTTCTTACTCTCTTTATCACTCTTTAGGATACGTCACTGCCTATTTAGGTGCGGCACAAATTTCCCTGGTCTAGAAATATCATATCTCACGCCCGCATGAAATATTCTCTTGATCTATTTTAATTCCTTTTCATACCTGCTTTGTGGTATGCTTAGCTTTAATTCGTTTCTGCTCCCTTATCCATTCTTGATATGCCACTACATCCCAACTTGGCCTCTTTAAGCTAACATCTTTCTTTCTTTGGAATTTTGACAATGCCATACCTCGTTTTAGGACTAGATATGCTCTTCCCCCCTTTTAATGGTGTTCTTATGCACTAGTAACTCCCGAGTATCAGTAGTCATCGACCTACCCTAACGATCCTCCAACTCTTTTGATCTCTTGTAATACCGAAATTTTCTCATCGTATAGCTTGACTTATTTTCCTTTCTGCTAATCGAGGGCTTTGCATTTGAACGAAGCGCTTATGCATTACAGATCCATTCTCGATGCCTTCTTTAAGGCCTATCTACTTCTACCTTTTATGAATGAACATTTCCCAAATCAACGGGTTAATGGGAACTTTGGAATCCATCAAAACATTTTACGGAACGTTTGGTCACACTTTGCTCTTTTTATCCCTCGTCTTTCTCCACAACTATTATCACTGAAATTCTTCTTACTCGAGTTTCCGGTCTCACTTTACGTCTACAATATATCATTGAGAGTTAATATGCTACACTCTTCCACTTCCACTATCAATCCTTTTATTCACTTAGCTCACTTATCCGAAATTTTCCTGGACTACTTATTTGCGTCCCACCTATGCGTTGTAGTTCTTCCAGTGTTCTGCCACTTCTTGTTCGTGTCGTGAATTCCTTGCAAATATACTCTCTTCTTTCTTCTCCTTGCTGCCGCCAAGGCTAGTCCATCCTCATGGATATTTCCCATACATCCTTCTATTTCCTTTATAATTAAATCTCGGTATTCCTTATCCTCATCCCATGTCATTGATGTACTACCTCCCGGTTAGCTTTGTTAGTTCATTATCCTCTCGCTTATCCTTGGTGATTGCTTAATTTTCCTTTTCTTCCCTTCTTCTTCTCTCCTCTCCTTTACCAACCCATTAGTGTACCTTTCTTGCTTTCATCCTCAAACCTTCCTTGAGTTCCTTCCTCCTCGAGCGCCCTTCCCCACTTGTTATTTCATAGCATTGACCCTGAAGTTCATGAAATATTTCTTTAAATGTGCAAATTCGTTCTATTCTTAAATCATCTTTCAGGAAAGCTTCTCCGTTTCCGAGGAAACTGTGTTAGTATAACTACAAATTTATCCCTTTATATACCTCTCGAGGGCTGAAAGTCTCTTAGTATCGTTGCAAGGCCTGATCATTCTCTCTCTTACTTCACATCTCCATTTTTGATTACTATCCTTTAGTTCCACTTATCGAAGTCTGTTTTCTAACCCCCACACATTCATCTTTTGTTTCACACTACCATACTTTATCCCTTTCGCATGCCTACCTTCGAATTTTATCAAAATAGTCCCTTGCCTTTCCTGTCGACTCTCTTGGAAGCTTCACTCACCACCCCCACCCCTCCCCCCCCCCCTCCTTCCATTTCTTACACTTTACTTTCTTCTTTTCCCTGGTGTTATTGCATTAGGACTTTCCAACTCTAACCTGTGGTGAAAATATCATCAACTTTTTGTAACATCTATCACTTGAACTTCACTACCCTGTTCGATTGATGCCTTCCGTACACCGCAACGTCGGTTACTGGGACACATATACCAGTTAGCGCAGCCACATATGGGATGTCATACACACACACACACACACACACACACACACACACACACACACACACACACATATATATATATATATATATATATATATATGTTTACTAACGCCTCGCTTACAAAGTACTTCCCAATACTATTCGATCATCCTAATTCTAGAGCTGTGATGCACCTTCTTTCTCTTTGCCGGTCTAGTCCACCTCATCTTTCGCGATCTTTCGGGGTTTCCAACCACTAAGCATACTCCAATTTCCTTTAGGCTACTCTAGCTTCTCATCTGTCTCTTATGTCTAAATTTGTAGGAATCTTAATATACTTCCCAAGGGGTCACCTATTCTAGTATTACTCTAACCCCAAAGACGCTTAACCTTGGGGTGCTAATGGGATCCGATGCGTTAGCGCTGGTACAATCATATCCACCCTACTGTGTGACCTTCATCGCATGACCTAGAACAAGTTGAAGTTCTAACGGGTCCCAATAAATTCTCGTAATGCATCTCCCTCCGGATTAATAGGGATCTCTTATTCTTCCGACTAGGCAAATGCTAATTTGGCCTTTGAAATCCTCAATAATCACAATCAATCTGCATGTATGACTACTTTTCATCCTAACTTTCAGGATTCCCAATGGTGGCGAAAGCATCTTAATCGCAGTTACTTATAAATACTTTGGTTATTGGTCCATTAAGGATTTTCGCTCGTCGCTATTAAGTAATAATCTACAATAAATGCACACACATAGGAAATTTCCATAAAATACTCATATACCTGTAGCCGATCGGTCCTTAGCCTAATCTGGTGGGCTATAGAGTGAAGTGTGCTCTTCATCCTTGTATTCCCACCGTCTACTAGTCTGGCCTAACATAATGCTGAAACGTAAGAAAAATCTAGATGTGCCAAACTCTGTACTTCCTCAATTACGTCTTCATCCACAGGAGTCTCGTGAACCCTTAAACGGGTCTTTGTCATATGATTTCTCAGTCGGGTCTCCTCCTACTGGAGCCACATCCTCCGATGGGTCTGTCTCAATGGAATAACTAATGCTTTTTCTTATACCTCTTGACTTCCTCAATCCTGAGTCAACGGGTGATACGGGGCTCATGTCCCCCTTCAGAGCCTCACTTACGCTCCCATTAACTGAACTTGTCCTCTTCTCCAATACAATCCTGCAATTTAACAAAAATTGTACCAAGAACGAGCTTTCCTATCATTGGCTCTACAACACGATCTATGATCAGAAAGAAAGATGAAATCCTAAATGTCTTGCAGCTTCCTGTTTATAGATGTGGTGCACAACACACCGATAAACAAGACTCTACAAGACCCGGTCAGTAGACACTCCGAGGATGAACTGCTCCGATACCACTTTTGTCATGACCCAAATCGATAGGGCATGGCTAGTGCCCGAGCTAGACACTTGTATACGAACCTGCTAGACATAATCAAACTGAACTAAGGACAATATGTAAATTGTAAAAGCATGCTGTAGGCTGATAATGTCATATATCAAAGTGAACCTGTCTCCTGGGGAGTCACAGTTAACCAAAACATAACAAAATGTGCAAGCCGACAAGGCTGCCACTATATATCGGAATATCCAAAGCGAACTGCATGGATATAGCTGTCCAAACAAATACACAACCCACACATGTCTACAAACCTCTACAGTATAATAGTGAAATATGAAGGTAGAGGGCCATGCCATACCCCCGAATATATATAAGTCTATTCAAAAGTGTTATGTCCCGTATTTTGTGCATTGGGACAATCCGGTTTAACTATGAAAAGTTAGGGTCCAAACCATTCCGGGATACAAGTCGAGACTTTTGGACCTTCGATTTTATTTTGAGACATAAGTTGTTCATGAATTTATTTGCATGGGACACTTAGGAATATTTGGGACCAAAAGTGATACAATTGGAAGTTGCAAATCATGCAAAAATAGCCATGTTGGCCGTGTGAGTGGGAGATGGCTCCCACACATGTGGTGGCCAATTTTAATTGCTCCAACATGTGTGTGGGCCATGAACACATGTGCAACTCTTGTGGAAGCTTAAAAGATGACTTCTAAGTCATCTATTCTCATTCCAACACTTAGAAAAAAAAATAGAAGTTGAAGAACAACAAGCTTGACTCTCGGCCAAGAGGGAGAAAAATCAAGTCCCAAACAAGCCATCCCAAAATTATTTCGTTGATGCAAATCCACTAATTTGAGGTCCCTAAGTAACGTGGAAGTGTTATTCGAGTCATCCAACCATCCATTTTCATCCTTGCAAACCCTAGCCTATTTGTGAAGTTGAAGAAGAAATGTAAGAATTAATCATGTTTTATGTGTTATAAAGGTTGTATGCATGTTGTAGTATGTTAAAATGGATGAAAATCATAAAACATAGTAGGTGGGAGTTGAGGCCGTGTGTATGAGGTTTGGTCGTGTAAGTGTGTGTGTTGTGTTGAAGTGATGAATCAATTTTATGTGGCATGTTTAGTTGTGTAGAGTGAAGAAATGAATGAGAATCATCATATATGGGTGTGTAGGGTTGGCCGAATATAGGGCCATGTTGTGTGAATGGGAATGAATTAATTCTATTTGGAATTTTGAATGTTGTCGTTATGAATTCTATATTGGAAATGAGCGTTTAATGACTCAAGAGTGATGTTGTAATTGTATGGGCTGATTTGAAGGCTATTGTGCATTTGATGTAATTTGTATATGTATGAGAATGATATCGTTATAGTGTGGATTATTGATGCAAATCATGACTTGAAAGTGAGGAATGGGTTATAGTGGTGTTCTCGGGTTTGGGGCTGTTTTCGGGTAAATTAAAGCAATTGTTGGATTGTTTTAAATGTTGTATGAATTGTTTGAAATGTCCTTGAATATTGTTGGTATGGGTTCGGGTTAGTATTTGAATGTATAAGCGTTGATGTCGGCTTGAATGTAAGCCGTCGAATTAAGTGTAATGAATGTTGTTAGATTACGTAGAAAGGGTATTTAATGATATATTGCCTTTCGGGTTGATTATTGATGTTGCTAGGTTGGTTGTTGAT
>NW_026716948.1:0-16322 GCF_029784015.1 Lycium ferocissimum | reverse complement strand
CTCTATTTCTCCGGGGGAACCGGGGGGGCTCGGCCGCCCGGGGAGGAACCGCCCGGCCGGGCCCCCCTTTCCCCGAGCCCCCCCCGTTTGCCGGGGACCGGCCCCGGGCGCCCCGGCCATAATCCCCTGCTGTGCCGGCGCTCTCTCCGCGCGACCTTCATACCCTCGAGCGCGTGCCTCGCACGGCAATATCCATACCGTTCGGGCCGCTATCACCAAACAATGCCGATCACACCGGCCCGCCCCATAACATACCCATCCGGGCCATCATATCGCCCACATAAAGGGGCGCATATCCGGCCGTCGAATCGAACTCCAAACCGTACTCCCGAACGGTCCCGCCCTCTCGCTTCAATGTTGCAGAACCGCCTACCCCCGGCTCCGCCCTCACCTCCGGAGGTAGAAAATGGGCCAGAAGGCCTCGTAAACTCGCCCCCACACGGCCGGAGGGCACCTCGCTTCGGACAGCATCCAAGACTCGTACTCAATTAGCCGCTACATCGTGCAACCGGTATGACGCCAACTCACCGACCTCGTCGCGGAAGCACTAATCAATCGCAGGTACGCCGCATCCGTCGACGAATCCCGCGAGGGTCCCTTCGCGGCTTTGACCCAAAAAACTCGGTGGGCCACAAAGCAAAAATCACGGCCCCTTCGACTATCGCGCCCTCGTTACACGATCATCCCCTACTCCCATCCGTGAACCTCGCCCCCGCTACAAATCGAGTCAATAACCGGACCGCCTCTCGCAGGTCCCATCCTCCACCCCCGGCCGGGGAGCCGGAGGCGCGGCGCCGGTACCGCGGGAGCCGGCGGTGAGCCGCCCGTGGCCGCCAGCTTCGTGCTGCTCCAAATTCCTCCGACACGCGGCGGCGCTAGCGAACTAGCCGTCGAGGCACAACATCCGGCTCAATCCGGGCACGAGCCCTAGTAGTCATCCGGCCCGCCCGGTCTCACCGCCGCCAGACTTGCCCTTCCGGCGCCGTGGCCTTTCCTGAGGCATCGCTGAAAACATAGCATTTCGTTAGTAAGGCAGTCATCCCGATAACACAAGCCTATCGCACGATCTAAGATCCGAAGGAAAGATAACACCCTAAATGCCCCGTAGCCTCCTGTTTATAGATGTGGTGCACAACACACCGATAAACAAGACTCTACTAGACACGGTCTGTAGACATTCCAAGGACGAACTGCTCTGATACCACTTCTGTCACGACCCAACCCCGTAGGCCGTGACTAATGCCCGAGCTGGGCACCCATACGCACTCAATAACCGAAATCAGCATACAAACAATCTATACCGACATAGAGATCATACGTGGTTCCAAACCGTCACATACAAACATATAAACTGCACGGGAGCCGGTAAGGCTGTCATAATATACACAACGTATCAAGGCATACATACACGCAGCCGACAAGGCTGCCACGGCAGATGGGCCTACCCAACGCAACTCACTCAACGCGTCTGAACAAAACTATACATGACCCACATCTATGTCTACAGACCTCTAAACAGAGCAACAGAACCATATGACGGGACAGGGCCCCGCCGTACCCCTGAATACACACATACATACACAACGGAAGAATATATACCACAATGTAGGCTCCGGAATAGAGGGAGCACTCCAACAGCAGAGTGGAAATCCTACGCCGGCGGATCACCAAAATGTGTATCTATACCTGCGGGCATGAAACGCAGCCCCCGAAGAAAGGGGGTCAGTACGGAATATGTACTGAGTATGCAAAGTAGAAAGTGCAGAAACGAAGTCATAACCGAAGTAAGGCGTACAGAATGTGAACATAATAACCCAAATACCAAAATACTTATATCCGAAATACAAATCAAACATAAGCAGTGCGGAAGACAGATATAACCATCAGAATGCCCAAAATGCTTAGCTTTATTTTTGAAAAACATTTCTGTCTCATATGTATGGAAGATCAATCATATCATAGGAGCTGACATTTAACCGAATGCCGAGGAACGTACGGCCCGATCCGTAAATAAAATAATAATCATATATCACATCATATCATCGTATATCATATCATATCAGATTATCATATCATCAAATCATCGCATACCATATCACATAACACATACGGTCCACAATGGGACCCGGCGGACAGAACATGGTCGCCCCTCCTGTCTCGGGCGCCATAACACATCATACTCCAGAAGATTTCATGTCTCCAAAACTCGA
The DNA here is from genome assembly GCF_029784015.1 of Lycium ferocissimum. Lineage (NCBI taxonomy): Eukaryota > Viridiplantae > Streptophyta > Magnoliopsida > Solanales > Solanaceae > Lycium > Lycium ferocissimum. The sequence continues at coordinate 14,112 of NW_026716948.1, read as the reverse complement.
CATCCCGCGGTCAAAAGTCCAGCGGTCAATGTCGCAGCCCGCGGTCAAATGTCCAGCGGGCAATATCACATATCACATACCGCGGTCAAAAGTCCAGCGGTCAATATCACATATCACATACTTCGGAATATAACACAGTGCGCACGATAACATACCGGCCCGGGACTCGGCGAAGGATGCAAAAACATAATGCACGAGCAGAATCGTGGGAAATCACATGCAATGCAAAACACTTACAAAGACCCAATAGGACAATCAAAATGAACTGTTAGTTCAAAATCGAAACAATAGTCAAATCAGATTTTCTTCCGAATATCACTCGGGAACATATCACACCGAACTTCAGAAATCATAGGTACGTATCGGAATCATAAGTATACGAAACGTCATTTCGGACTCAACAGATAAATGTATAGTCATATAATCATATTCGGGGGTCGGGAAGGTAGTCATATTAAGTTCTTTCGGAAAAAGGTCATTAGAACCAAACGTAGAAAGTCGCGGGACCCACGGGCGAGCGTCAACCCAATCCGGGCCCGCCTACGAAAATCATAGTTATCATATATTATCGAGTCATTATTACAAACTCAAAAGATAAGTAGACTGATCGTACTTGAAATCGGAATATTAGTCATGCCATATCCTTTCAAAAATCGTCAGAAGTACATAAGGAAAGTCGCGGGGCCCACGGAGGGGTGTCGACTCAAGTCGGGCCCGCCCATTAAAATCATAGTCCTTATACGTCGTAGAATCAGATACGAGCATATCAAAGCCATCCGGTTCTATCTGTGAAAGTTACGGACGTTCGTAGTTTTTGGAATCGTTTAGGAATGAAACTCCTTTAAGAAAGGAAACCCAACTTTTATGCAACTTTTGAAAACCAATCATACAAAAACATATAAACCATAGCTTGTCCACATAAGGATGCCAACATCAAAAGCAAATACGACTCATAAACGTACTCGGATTTTTAAGAATGGGATTACCCCCGAAGCTCATAACATATCATAACTTAGCCATATCTAAGACATGCCAAAAGAAGGAAGGTAAGCTTTACATACCTTATCCGCCCTCGAAGCTAGTCCAAACTCAAACTTCGGGCTCTCTAAGATCTACAAATACGTCAACGGATGTCAAATATTAGCTATAGCCATTTAGGCATTTAATTCCAAACTAACACTTAATTCCACAGAAATTTGGGCAGCATTTCCCCTGTAATTACAACACCCCGAGAATCTAACTCGGCCAATTTCAACAACAACCAAACCAACAACCAAGCTACAACATCAACAATCAATTCAAAAGTGTATTCTAACATTAATAGCTCTTTCTACATAACCTCAACAACATTCAAACATTCCAATATACTCACTTTAACTACTTACATCCAAACTAGTATTAACATTATACATTCGATTACTAACCCAAAACCATTCCAACAATATTCAAGAACGTTTTAACAATTCACCCAATGTTCCAAACAACCCATACAAGGCTCCAACTCACCCGAAATTGTCCCCAAACCCGAGAACAACACCAAACACATTCTTCTCTTCCAAATTCATGGTTTACACCATTAATCTGCACATTAACAATGCAATTTTCATAAGTACAAAAATTACATAAAATTCACATTAAATTCCAAATCAACCCATAACCAACACAACATCACTTTGAATCATCAAACTTGCATTTTTCCTCATAGAATCCACAACGACGACAACTAAAACGCTAACGACAATTTGTTCATTCTCAACACACAAAGAGGGGACCTATTCGGCCACCACCCAATACACACATATGGATGATTTTCATTCTTTTCTTCACACTACAACAATCAAAACATGCTAACTAGAATTAATTCATGACTTTCAACACAACACACACATGCACGGCCAAACACCTTTCACACGGCCCAACTCCAACTTCATTTCTATTATGAATTTCTTCCATTTTAGCATACTACAACACATATAAACTACTCATAACACATAAAACAAGATCAATTCTTACCTTTCTTCTTCAACTTCACAAATAGGCTAGGGTTTGCGATCTACACAACGGATGGTTTGATGACCCAAACAACACTTTCACGTTACTTAGGGACCTCCAATTAGTGGATTTGCACCAAGAAAATAATTTTGGGTGGCTCAATTTGATCTTCAATTTTTTTTTCTTGGCCGTGAGTTTGAGGTTGGTTGTTCTCCAAGTTTCTTGATTTCTCTAAGGTTGGAAGATGAAGAATTATGATGACTTAGTCATCTTTTGTGCCCTTATATGAATTGCACAAGTGTACCTTGGCCCACACATGTGTTGGACCAATTTAATTTGGCCACCAAATGTGTGGGGACCATTTCCAAGCCACATGGCCAACATGGCCAATTTTCATGAATTTCAAACTTCCAAATATTCCACTTTTGGTCCCAAATTTTCCTAAATGTTCCATACCAACAAATTCATGAACAACTTAGGTCTTAAAACGAAATCGAAGGTCAAAAGTCCCAACTTCGTATCCTGGAACGGTTTTGTCCCTAACTTTTCATGGTTAACCCGGATTGTCCCAATGTACGAAATACAGGATATAACAAGTTTCGACATCTTTATACTTTTACTTGAAATTAGGAGCCCTGTGTGGCCAAGATATGTCATATATATATTAGCCCTGTGAGGCGTTGCTGGTATTTACTGCGTGTAGGTTTTGGACAGTAAGAAATATAGAGGAAACTCTGTCAAAATTTTTCTAGAATTTAAGGGAGATAAGATATAAGCTTTTAATATGTCCTAACGGGAAAAGATGTTATGTAAAAAGTAATGGCAGGACGGGATTAAGTTAGGAGTATCGTTCACAACTACAAGAGATGAGTTAAATGTTGTTGAATTGATAGTAACAGTGATTATCAGTTCGACATTGATATGGTAAAGAGAAATGCTAGAGTAAATTAAGGAGACGGGTAGTACTAAAACATGACGTAGAAGAGAAAGGGCAACTCCAATAGAGTGTGATACTGAAGTATTGATTAGATGGATAAGCACGAGTAAAATGCGACAAGTCTATTAGCAAAATAAAGTAACAGCATGACTGAGACAGGGGCACGAAATACGAAGGGTTATAACAAATGTGAATACATTGGTATGACGACTTATGTGGTAAGTGTAAATGGGCTGATCAGAAAGAGTAACAGGTTAAGTATGCTTACTTCACGAGGTTTATTCTATTTTATAAGCAGGCTTGTCATTGAGGTCAAGAAGTGGCACTCTATAGAGTTGATTATGATCAAGGTGTAATCAGAACGTAGCAAGAACTGTAATACCGTATAGTGAGGGAAACGACTAAAGATGTGACATGTTCTATAGGAATATGAATAAAGAGTGAATGTAAGTGTGAAACCAATAAGCGAGCCATGGGGCAGTAGATAAGACGACTTATAAGACCTTGTTAGGAGAAAGTCCAGCATAGAGGTTTCGCAATGACAGAAATGATAGCAAGCAAAAGTAAAAAGGAAGTCGACTTGAAAAAGAAATCAGAGAAAAGTGATATGGTAAATTAGTAACGGTTTGTTATTTGTATAGTCGAGATCACGAGTGATATCTTTGGTTGGATGTAAAATACCAAGACTACGGAAAGATGAATAACGAAATAGAACAATTGTTAGGAAAGGGATCAGCATAATAAGGATTAGAGGGGATGATCAGAATAAGTTTTGGAAGAGAAGAATGGATTGTATATAAGTAATATATTCTAAAGGACAAAGCGGTACTGAGTTAAGAATAGGGTTCCTTGTGCGAGGAATAAAGGATTGATTATAAAACGGGAGGTAATAAGATAAATTGAGGAGGAAAGATTGTAAGGGAATAAGTATGGGTATAGAAAGAAAAGAAAATATGTGAAGTACGCGCGCTTAAGAAGTAGTCGTATCATGAGAAAAGGGATGATGCATCTCCTAAGAATATTCTATATCAAGACAGAATGAGTAAAGGCTATCATCAATGACAAATATGATATGATTATGATTTGGTTTTGAAATCAATGTTGAGTGCAACACAAGGGTAAAAGAGTATGAGGCATAAGAGGTATTAGTTGCGCATGAGACTTAGATCCTTGAAAACAAAGATGACAGGTTTAAAGGAAAATGCATTTATGGTTACTATAAGTCGATTACGGGAAAGAGAGGAATAAGTTGAGATGGGAAGAAAAGGGAAAGATGACGCTATAAGTGAATTCTGAGTATCGAAGAATGGGATAAGTGACATTACATGGATAGTACGGATAGCTAGACATACTACTATTTCAAGCATCCCTATGGGACAGAAGTTGTTAATTTGAGCGGATGTAGACATTGACTCATAACTAATGGTTGAGCTAAGTAAAATACAACCTTGTTTGGATTGCTATGTTGGTTGTATTACTTGGTTGCAAAACTGCAAGATGAGCATGTTAAGACTTCACACATGAATATGATGCAGTATAATAAGGGAATTGACGAAAGGGATATATGAGTTCGAGATTGGAAGTGAGGTAACGGAGATAAGTAAGACCCTTAAAGGGGGGAAGCGAGTAAGGAAAATACAAGTGTAGGGATTGAAACGATGAACCTAAGATATGATAGATATAGACTTTAAGAAAAAAAAAGTGAGAGTTATGCAGAAATGAGTCTAATAGCTGGTAAATAAATGAACAAGAATCGAGTGGGTATCTGAGACTATACTGAAAATCATTTGTGAAGACCTTGAACAACATGACATTGAGAGCGGATAACTCAAGGAATAATGTAAAGGATAGCGATGCTATATTGGAATAGAGGCAAAGGAATTGACAGTAGAGTCGTCTGATAATGATATAACGATTTGTAAGTGACAAATAAGAAGGGACACAAAGCTTTCTATTGTAGAATATAAGATGTGATAATCAAGGGACAAATAAAGAAAAGAAAAGAGTATGACGAGATACGTTACAATAGATAGAAAAAAGAGTTTTGGTATGTATGACATACGTAAAGTAGAACGAACCAAAGGAAGGGAAGTTTATGAATTAGATTAGATGTTCATTCACGAATCACACAAGAACGGTTATGTAACCTGCAAGTATTTACATGTCAAGAATGAAATCGATTGGGTACTTAAAAAGAGGAGTAAGAGGTAAGCAAGAATAGTGTGTTTGTGATACTCCGAGTCAGTTGGGGGAAAATATATGGTAAATTGAGTCGAAATGTTGAGTTGGAATTGTCATTAAGAACAAATAGGACAATTATTCTGAATATGATATAAGTATATGTTATATGTTTCCTGCGATAGCCCTGAGGTATGTTAGATTACTTATGCATTCGATAGGATCATCGAATAAAGGGGGTTTTACCAGAAGGATATTACGCCTTGGAACTTTCATTTTTGTATCATTGTGGTTATAGAAAATTTCCAGCAATTTACCAGAGGGTTATGAAATTCTCGAAAATTATGAAGCCTTTAATGAGTCAACGAGGGACACCTACGACAGGACATCTTAGATTGAATTTATCCAGACTCTACAGATGTGAATCAATACCATTTTCATGGTCTTATGGAAGAAAGGAAGTGGGAGAGATTCACAAACCATTGAGCAAGAAAAAGGATTGACGAGTGCGAGTATCAAGGAGGATCATATCAGGAAAGTGACTCACTTATTAAAATGATGACTCTAAGAAGGAGGCACGCTGCGGACTATGCGACCTAAATAAAGAATGGAAGTAGAACTATAAGAATTAGAAGAGAGGACAAGAGGAACCAATATGCGATGGTAAACCTAACCAAGGGAAAGACAACTTCTATTCTACAGTATTGCTGAAAAGATGACTCCAAAACAACAAAGACTCGACCTACGCTTCAAACATAGATGGATATAGTAAGTTGCAGTCAATTACGGAGGTAGCTAAATTATGACCACTTTCTTTGGAAATTAAATAATAACTGATGTCAGGTGGAGAATAGTATTAAGTTAAGCAAGGAGAGGCACAGCATGATAGAAGAGTAATTGATTCATCATAAGATCACCATAACCAGTATACTTATACAGGACTAGTTTAACATTCGAGGACGAATGTTCTAAAGGGGGGAAGGATGTTACATCTCGCGTTTTCATGCGTTGGAAAGCGTGCGAGTTAAATGACATTAGTAACAGAAGGGAAGTTATCCCCCAAGCTTATAGGTGGTTAAAGTGATGGTACAGATGTATCGTAAGGATTAGAAGTTAAAAAAATCGAAGAAAATAAGATTCGTCGAGGTTCGAAATTTATTTGAATGGAATACGGTCCAAGCTATAATATCCCGTATAATGGACCAAGAAATTGAACCGTCCAACATGAGCAAATTTACCCGAGCCTGGAGAATTCAATCATATCTAAGGATGAAAATCAAGAGTTCGGTGTACAAAAAGAATGAAGTCCCGAAATGATTTAAGATGGAAGAGTGTGACGATGATGATTGAAAATAATATTTTGTGTGGTGCAAACAGGGATATGGGCTAGTGCTATATCACATGAATATAATAATGAGCATATGAAGTATGTTAAAAATAGGTACCATTTAAGTGAATTGAGACCAAGAACTTAACTATGTGTATAATTGAATAAGTGGTGAGATCGTAGTGGAAGCAAATAAATTATTTATTGTTGGATAAGTATTGAATGGATACAACTAGATGATCATGTACAGGTGGCATGAAATGATTATGGATGGATTCAATAAGTTGATAATGACACATGAGTGTCAAGTACACGTGTAAGCACAAAAAGGATGCATTTAAGTCTCTTTCTCAATATTTTAATATTCAATTATAGGGAATATATGTACGTATATATTTTCTGCAATATCAAGGAGAGGAGATACATTTTATTCTCTTAATATTCAGCAAGGTGAAGTCAAATTTTAAGGAAGAAACGTATGGTTCTTCTAAAGAACGATATTCGGGGTTTGCTCAATACTTCGAGCTCATTGTTCCGTTTTGTCGCGTTGTTTAATCCGGGCTTTTGTCGAAGTGAAGTAAGGTGGAGGAAGAGTACTTCTTGGCATATAAGGTAAGAAATCCTCTCTCTTAGATGTATTTGAGTTATCCGAGTCGTATCTACGTTGCTAGATGAAAGAATTACGAAAACTAAATCGGAAATCGGATAAATTGTTGTTGTTATCATGTGGGCTGTTTGGTGGTTGTTATGAATTGTTTTGTGGGCTGGAATATCGTGGGATTGGCTGTAGTTGTTGTTGTTGTGTTTGTTGTTATACTATGTATACACGAAAATAAAGAAGTGTATACAAGCATCGGTATAGGAATGTATATTGGGCTGTTTTAGAGGTGATTTAAGAATGGATTTGATTCTATTTGGATATGTATTTGTTGATATTGTTATTGGTATTGTGATTGATATTTTGGCTAAATTGGAATCATGAGGATTATTAAGTTTTTAAAAGAAGATGCTACCCGAATATCGTTAGATTTCTAAGTAATTAAGTATTGGTTTGAAAGAGTATCCTAATTTAATTATTGGCATATTTGGTATTATTTGTAGATTGGTGAAGCCCGAGACCTAAGTTATGGTTAACTTGAGAAGCGACAAGGTATGTTAAGGCTATTCCCTTTTCTTCTTTTGGCATGGTCTATATGAGACAAACGGACGACGAATGTATAAACTCCAAAGAAGCTCCTATTCTTAGAAATACTAGAATGGCTAATGTTCTTGATTTCCAGAAGCTATTTCATTATGTCCCGATACGTGTCTATGATTCCTGAAGTCCTATTTTGATATTATAATCCATAGTGACATTCGAGAGTGTTATGCTTCCGCATTATTCAAAGAGTTCCGTAAAATAATCTTATGAGTCTCACTTGCACTCATTTGCTTCTATATGTATGTTAAGCCCATCCTTTCTTTCTTTTTTGGCATGAATTACATAAACTGAGCGAACAACGAACATATATGACTCCAAGGAACTCTAGTTCTTAATAGTGCTTGACATGATAGTTGTCTTTGATTCTCAAGTGTTGCTTCATTCTAAATTATTCTATTGAGTCTCAGATGATGATATAGTTTGCATATGGTCGCTCATGATATTCTACTCGTGCATGCTGTTAATATATCATTCACCGAGTCCCGGGTCGGGTATGTATTCGTGCACAGTTTCATTGCATTGTTCACCGAGACCCTCACTAGAGGGCCGGGTACGGTATATATGATTATTTTATCGAGTCCCTCACTAGCGGGCTGGGTATGGTATATATATGGCTACTTCACCGAGTCCCTCACTAGAGGGCCGGGTACGGTATATATTTATATTTCACCGAGTCCCTTACTAAAGGGCCGGGTATGGTATACATTTACATTTTGAGTCATTGCCTTTGGGGCTATTCATATTACAGGTGGTTTCTCATACATTCATTATGGCTTATGTCTCATTCTTTATTATTACTACTGCCTTACATACTCGGTACATTGTTCGTACTGACGTCCCTTTGCCTGGGGGCGCTGTGTTCATGCCACACAGTCCCATATTATTTTGCAAGCAAAAGTATTCACTAGGATGGTTGGCTATCACCGGGATTGGCAAACTCCATTTTCTTCCCGGAGCGTTGCCGAGTCATTATGGTTATCATATGTGTGTACGGTATGTCGGGGCCCTGTCCCGACTCATGTGATTCAGGTGTTTACTCTTAGAGACTTTGTAGACAGTGTCCTGTGCCTAGTATGGTAAGATGTCATGCGTTGAGTAAAGCGACCATGTAGGCCGATATGTCAGTTTGACTTATTTGATTTTTCATTAATTGAATATTATTCGCAAATTTCTATGGTTTGACCGAAAGTACTTTATTATATGTCCACAATTATGTGAATGCTAGGGTTCGCTCAGCTCTAAGTAAGAGTTGGGTGCCCATCATGCCCTGATAAGATTGGGGTGTGACAGGTTAGATGTGTTCGGCCTTGTCAGCCTATATTTTGGGATATTGTTTTTGTTAGCCTCGTCGACTTATGTACATTGATATGTGCATAGTTGCTAATGATGATATAGATGTGTTGTTGCCCAATGGGATTAATATGAATGATGAATGAAAGTATGATTTAACTATGTGGCTCACCTAGATATGATGTGAAAGTATGTTAAGAGGTGCCCGGGTGGCCTAGCACCGGGTACCCATCGCGGCCCTCCGGTTGGGTCGTGACAATAAGGGTAGAGTTGGACTTGAGGGCTATTTTGAGGAATGATTTGGAGTAGAATTTATTATATTTGATATGTAAGTATTGATATGGCTGTTGTTAGTATTGTTGTTGATATTTAAGTTGCATTGGAAATTGAGGAATTATTGAGTTATGAAGGAGATGTTGCCCGAACTTTGTTAAGTTCTTTTTTACACTTGAATTGAATAGTAAGTGTTATACAGGGGCTAATTGTGGCCTATGTTATCTTGGTTGTAGACTTACGAGCTCAAGAAATAGACGTTTGATGATTAGATACGCTTCAAGGTATGTTAAGGCTGTCCCTTTTATTCCTTTGGCATGATCTTTATTATTTGAATGAACAAGTAAGTGAGCGAGTTCCAAAGACTCTACTCTTAGATGGTACAGGATTCATCGCATCCTTGATTCCTTGTGTTCATGTTCATGACTTATAGAGATCTTTTGTTATCTAGAGTAATCCGGAGTATACCTTTCATGAGTCTTTCATGCATTTTATATATATATATATATATATATATATATATATATATATATATATATATATATACATACACACACATATATATGTAGAGCTATTTTCTTGCACCGTGCCTACATGGCCGGGCAGTATAACACCGTGCCTATATGGCCAGGCAGCACCACTAGTGGACGGCGTGAGATGACTACCGTCTCGGATGTGGGATGATGATGATGACACTGTCCCTATATGGCTGGGCGATATACTATTCACACCCTATCTATATGGTCGGCGCTTACTATAGATATAGATGTATATGATCTTTTTAAAGAAGAGCATGCATATTACACACCGCCTAGGTATCTTCGGGCCATACCGATGTATTCGACGATCAGTTGTTTATGAGTTTCAGATTCCTTTCATGATTCTTATACATATGTTACTCTCATGCCTTGCATACTTATTACATTGTCCGTACTGACTCCCCTATTGCTCGGGGGAAGCATTCATGCCCATAGGTTCAGGTAGACAGACGGACGGTCTAGCTCTGTAGGACTCCCATCCAGCGGTGGTCAGTGCGCTCTACTTGATCCGGAGCTGCAGTTCATTTTGGTATGTTACTTTTGGGGTATAGATATGTATATTGATATGACGGGCCCCTGTCCCGTCCTTTCAACAGTTTTATTTCATTAGAGGTCTGTAGACAGTTATGAGTAGATGACTTATGATGTAGCCCTGTCGGATCCTATTCTTTTGTGTATAGTTCATGTGGCAGCCTAGTTGGCTTGCATTGTTATCTTATATATATATATATATACACACACACACAAACACACATATGCACAGTTCCTGATATTATCCTTTCATGCGTTAGTTTAATCCAGATTGAGTCGCTTGTGGGTCCTTATTATGCAGTGTTATCCAGACTGAGTATAGGGGTGTTTGATCATTAGAGATCAGGCACTCGTCACGGCTCATCGATTTGAGTAGTGACATGTATAATGCTTAATCTATTCTAACACGATCTGCATCATATGTTGGACTAATTTTATTACAAAACGCAGGAAAATTTTCAAATTAGAAGAAAATATTATCTTTTATCAATAGAGAGAATAGTTTACCATACTTACACATGGTCAATCAATTTATGCTACCAAATAATATCACAGTCATTGTTGTTGTAGAAGTCATATATTATTTCAAGGAGTACACGAAGTTCATGATTTAATAAATTTGAAAGTGAATGAAACAATACATGATATTCAAATATATATATAAATATATATATATATATATATATATATATATATATATATATATATATATATATATATATATATATATATATAATTATGCATTTCTTTGTCGGTTGCATATGCATTTGAGAGCTGCAAAAGGATATAAAACATATGTTTCGGAAGAGAAGGTGCGAACTCCTCAAACAAGTCCCAAATGATTATTTTGACTTGTACAAAATCTCATATCCTAAAATAGGTCCTTTAAACTTAAAATTTAAGGTCTGGTTGTTATAAATAATGAATGACCAAAACATCTTACAGTGTTTGCAATATTTAAGTACTCCATCATATTTTAATTTTCGAGTGAACGCTTTTCACGATTGGATTCATCCTTCATTTTAACCCATACATGATCCAATTTCCACTTGATAAGATCAATCTCTACCCTAACCTTTGCCTATACTAAGCCCAGTCCTACTAGTAGTAGTAGCATCCATGGATAAAGGCATTATATGTCTTAAAATTTTCTTCACATAATTCTAAGTAGATGAAATGGTACTTCAAATAATAGAATCCAAATAAAAACAAAAGGGCTATCATGATCAAGCACAAAGTCTGGTAATAACTTTTCAAGCCATAGTCAAAGTCCATCAATTTTTATTCTTGAATGAAACAAACTTACAATCACCTTCACTACTAATGTCTATGAAATCTCTCGGTTGCACCCTCTCAGCAATGGCAGCACTAATGAGCTCATGATGTAGGACAGAAATAGAAATCGAATTTGTATGAAGAAGCTATACTAAATTAAGCTAGGATATGGCTAAAAAAGAGTATTTTGATTGATAATTGCTGAATAAAGATAATATTTCCGTATAGACCAGTCCTAAAACCCTAGCCGATTCATGCCCTTTCCACAAATGAGGATAAGGATCTTGTAGATCCATAACAAGTTCTGACAAGGACTGATCGATCTCAGAAATAAGAATGAATAGGGTCAATCTGTAAATAAAGTAAACTATACATAAAACATAAATGGGCCTAATCTCCTAACTGAATTATTGTCATGACCCAAAATCCCATTGTCTCGTGAGGGCACTGTAACGACCCGTTCGGTCATTTTCGTGATTCTACCTATTTTTCTCTAATCATCCCTTTTCTTAGTTTTAGTTTGGCATTTTGACTTGCGGGGATAGCACGATTATCGAGGCAATTAGTAGGGTAAAATCCTAGTTTTGGGTTCTTAAGTTTGGTTTTGGAAAAAACTTTGACCAATAATTGACTTTTGGATAACGCATTCAGAATTGAATTCTGATGGTTCTGTTAGGTCCAAACCATGATTTTTGAATTGGTAGGTTGTTGGTTTGGGTCCCGAGGCATTCGAGTGTGATTTGGGTCATTGGTTGGAAAGTTAGGATTTTGATGTTTTGGGGTTAACCGTAGTCAACCCCAGGTCAAGATGACCTCTTTTTCGAATTCCAAGTACACGAGCGAGTTTGTAGCGGGTTATATGGCTGAAATGCATGTTTGGTTTGTGTCTGAGGGGTTCGGGTTACTTTCGGGTGTCAAAACCAGTTTCGGAGAACACCGAATCCAGTTGTTGGTTTCCTTCTTCGTGTTCGCGAAGAAGGGACCGCAATCGCAAAATGTTAACCAGGGTGGTCATGAATACGGCCGCGGCCCCCCTTTCGCGTTCGCCAAGGGGAAAGGGGATCAAGGCCGATTCAAGCTAAAGCATCGTGATCGCGATGCCCTTGTCGCTCGATGGTTGGGCCGAGTCGGGGTTGCGTTTGCGAGCCCAGTCTTGCGTTCGTGAAGAAGGATTCATTAGTGAACAGTGAGTTATTCTCAACTTCGAGATTAAAACCCATTTCCATATAACTCAAGTTCTAGAGCTCAGTTTTGAGAGAAATTAAGTGCCAAGTTCAAGATTCATCGTTAAGGTAAGATTCTAACAGTCTCCTAGGTTATTAATCATGATTCCATATTTATATTCTAAATCCATTCATGATTTAAGGTTGTAGAAAGAGATTTTTTCAACAAAATGGGTTTAAAGGGAAATCAATGAAATTGAAGGATCATTTGTGAATAGAACTCCATGATTTTTATGATTGTGATTATTTAGACCATGGGTAAGGTGTGTCACGACCCAACCCCGTAGGCCGTGACTAGTGCCCGATCTGGGCACCCAAACACACCTATCAAATGCTATCACAAGGTATATCAAACGCATCCAAGTATATAACAAGTTTAAGGCCGAGTTCCAAATATATAAAATTTCCAAAAAATTTGGGCGTAGTTTCCTTTGTTTTACGACTATCCAAAATAACCACTGCGTACGTAAAAATACCAACAAAGGCCAAACGGGGCCATAACAAAAGCGACATATATATATATATATATATATATATATATGCGGGCCGACAAGGCTGCCGCGGCGCGAATGGAATCGCCCAAACACAACATATACAAACACAACCGTACGAAGTAGGCACAACCCACAAAACATGTCCACGTACCTCTAAATGTACGGACGTAATCATATGACGGACAGGGGCCCCGCCGTACCCATGAACAAATATATACAATGCAAATGACGAATATATACCAAAAATATAAGCTCCGAATGAGAGGAGCACTCAAATAAGCGGTGAAGAGGGTGTCCCAAATGTGTGGATCACCAAGCGTGCTTCCGTACTGCCCGGGCATGAAACGCGGCCCCGAAGAGGGGGTCGATTTAAATATGTAATTTAGTATGCAAAGCGTAAAAATGTAATATACAAATCTGGGTCACAATCGAAATAGAGGTACAGAAAGTAAATGCATTTCCAAAATATCAAAATATTACTTCAAAATATAAATCATGCATAGGGCACAGGAAATATGGTCGCCCGCTTTTGTCGATGGCGCCATAACACAAGATAACACCGAAAGTTTCAAATCTCCGAATCTCCGTCACATATCATACACAAGATATCGCCATACACAAGATCACACCAACATATAAGTGGAACCCGACCCTCGAGCGAGGAACTCGGTGAACCATAAGAACAGATAACACCGGAGTATATCATAATGCGCACGACAACAGAACCGGCGAACGATATCATAGTAGGCACGAGCGGAGTAGTGAGTAATCATATGCATAAAATCATTATCATAAATCCAAAAGATAAGTAAAATAGTCATATTCGAAATCGGAATAATAATTATTACTTTT
>NW_026716947.1:0-15964 GCF_029784015.1 Lycium ferocissimum | reverse complement strand
ATTTGACCAGGGGGCCCACTACCCCGAGTTTTCCTATTTTTTTTTTGTTTGACTTGTTTTGAGTAAAATGCAAAGGAAACTTTTGATTATCTTTCTAACTACTATCTGAATGTACCGTTTTAATTATTTTAAAGAGTCTCACAACATATTCTGAGATATGGAAATGACTTCAGAAGGATTATTTTCGACATGGTCCGTTGTGACATCCGGTAGTCATACGTTTTGATCTTCGTTCACTTCCCTTTGTATAAATTGTCACCTGAGCTATGCTGTCAAGTTTCTGTATATGTTATATATATTTTGATATGTACAAGTGACCCCAAAAGTTTTATTTTGACAAGAATCTTTCGCAGCCTTTTAAAGGTACGTACTATATTTCTTCTGGACCCTTATTCATGATCTGTCGTTAGTAATTCTATCGGGTCTCTGTAAATAATTTATGTCTTATATTGCATTTAGTTTCTCACTACTCCGCTCGTGGATGCCTCAATGCTTCCTTCACTGAGCCCGGAGCCGATCTGTTATCACGCGTATTCCACTGCATTGTTCGCCGTGCCTCGCGTGGTAAAAGGCGGTATATGTACATGGGTTGTGGATGTATGATGTGCCATGTAAACACTCGATACGATATGATATGATATGGCCATCTGATATGCTATGATATGTGCACATTACGATTTGATACGATATGATATGTCAGGCGCCGGTGTCGAGGGCGACCACTTTACGTTTCTGAGTCTCCCATGGGGACCGGTATGGTACGCTTTACTCGCTATGCATTTGCTTAGGTTTATGAGTAAGCATTTCGACACTCCGGCTATTACATTTATGTTTAAAGCATCCCTCTCGTCTAGTTATGATTCTCGTTTGTCGGTCTCTATGCTTTACATACTCGGTACGCTATTCCGTGCGGACCCCCCCCGTTTTCGGGGGCTGCGTTTCGTGCCGCGGGTACGCGGATGAGTACGAGGCTTTGTAGGAGATGTTCCGGCGGCGTTGGCAAGCTCCGTTTGCTCCTGGAGTGCTGCGTGTGGAATATGCATGTTATGTGTTTTGATTATTTGTTGAAACTTTATGACAGTAGTTGTGGGTTCAATCGGTTTATGCGGCCAAGCGGCTCCATCGCCCGACGTATATTAAGATTCGTATTTTAATAAATTCCATATGATTGGTCGTCGATTTGTAAACTACAAAGGATATTTTCGAGATATTTGTTGTATTTGTCATTTTTGTCTGATTAAGAGTCTCAGGAATTATGTCTATAATAAGAGTCCGCGGGTTCGCTCGGCTCCGCACATGGGGTCGGGTGCCCATCACACCCTAGTAAAATCAGGGTGTGACATTTACATACCTTATTCGTCTTCCTCGCTTGTCCAAACTCAAGTCCCGATTTCCTCAAAATCTACAAATGGTCACGTTTACCAAATGTTAACTATAAGGCTTTTGGCATTCAATCTTGAATTAGTACTTGTCTCTAGAAATTTCGCAGCACCTCCCCCTATAAATACGACACCCCGAGAATTCAACTCGGCCAAATTCATCAACAACCAAACCAACAACCAAACTACAATATCAATAATCAATTTACAATGCATTCAACATTACTAGTTCTCTTTACACGACTTTAACAACATACATATATTCCAACAATATTCATAATATACTTATTCCGACCACTTACGTTCAAACTAATATCAACGTTTATACGTCCGATCACCAATCCAAACCCTTTTAAACCACACAAGAACACTTTAGGCATTTCATACAATATTTCAAACAAACCAAATATTGTTCCAACTTACCCGAAATTATCTCCAAACTCGAGAACAACACCAAACATATTCCTCCTTCCAAATTCATGAATTACACTAATAATCCACACCTTAACAAAGCAATTCTCATAAATACAAAAATCACATAAAATGTACATAAACTTTCAAACCATCCCATAACTAACATAACATTGTTTTGAGTCATCAAACTTGCATTTCTCATCATAGAATCCACAATGACGATAACCGAAAAACGCTAACGACAATTTGTTCATTTCAATTACACAAAGTGATACGGTGGCCAACACCCAACACACACACAAAAATGATTTTCAATCTTTTCTTCACCCCACAACAATCAAAACATGCTAACTAACATTAATTCATCACTTCCAATACAACATGCACATGCACGGCCAAACACTCCTACATGGCCTCAACTTCAATTTCATTTTTACCATGAATTTTTCTTCCATTTTAGCATACAACAACACATATAAACCATCTACAACACATGAAAACAAGATTAAACTCACCTTTCTTCTTCAACTCCACAACTTGCCTAAAGTGGCGGATAGAAAACGAGCAATCCAACGCTCCAAACAACACCTCCATGTTAATGAGCACCCTTGAATTAGTAGGTTTGCATGAAGAAATTATTTTTTCTTGATTCCTCTCTCTTGGCCGAATATGGCCTTTGTTTTTCTCTCAAGTTTTTCTTGAAAATTCTAGATGGAGAAGATGAGGAAATAAGATGAATTGGACATCTTTTATTGCAAACATTAGCTCCATGTGGCCATGGCCCACATGAGGTGGCATGGCCCTTGTTTTTTTTTTTTTCTCTCTTTTTTTTTCTTTTGTTGTAGAATTGTCAACCTTCCAAAATTAGCACACTTAAATTGCCTCCAAATGCTTCTTTAACACTAGCATGACATTAAAATCATACACAATTTAAACCTTTAAACATACAAAAGTCTCTAGAATCCCGATTGCCCTGGAACGCAAGTTGTCCCGTTGTTCAAAATACGGGATGAACATTCGTCCTCGAATGTTCAACTAGTCCCGTAGGGTCTTATGACATTAAAATTACACCCCCGTCTTTGCACGTCGGAATATTCTAAGTTGGTTGCGACGAGGTATGGACAAGACTTTTAATTTCCGGTTTTGTTGATTTGTCTTAATGCATAAGATGCATATTCATCTTTGTGGATATGGAGTGTTAGGGGTAAGATTGGAATAAGGAAAAAAAAAATTAGAGAATGAAAGTTGGAAAAAATTTGGGACCAAAAATGAATTATGGAAAGTTGGCTATTATTTGAAAGAAAAGGGGCCTAAGTGGCCATACACATGTGTGTGGGCCATGGCCACATGGAAATTAATTATAATGGAATTGGATGACTAAGTTCATCATTTTCATCATCCTTCACCTAGAGAATTCATGAAGCATCAAGAGAGAGAGAAGAGAAAAAACGGCCATGGAAAAAAAATTTGAAGACCAAGAACCTTCACCAAAAAATTATTTCTTCTAGCCAAATTACCAATTGGAAGGTGCTCTTTAACGTGGGAGTGTTGTTGGATACAATAGGTCACTCGTTTTCATTATCCACCAACTTAGCCAAGTTGTGAAGTTGTGAAGAAAGGTAAGTTCCAATCTTGTTTTATGAGTTATGGAAGGTTTATGTGTATTGTAGTATGTTAATATGGATGAAATTCATGAAAATATGGATGTTAAAGTTGAGTTGTGAAAGTTGAAGGTTGGCCGTGTGTTATATATTGTGTGTAGGAGTAATGAACTAATTGAATTCAACATGTTTATGTGTTGTTGTGACGTGTAGAAGATGAATGAAACTCATGGAATGTTGTTTATTGTGTTGGCCGAAAATAGGGGCTGCTTGGTGTGCATGAAATGAATTAATGTTATCTTGTATTTTTAGTTGTCGTCGACATGAATTCTATGACATAAAATGAAGGTTAATGATCCAAGTTGAAGCTATGATTGTTGTGGGCTGTTTTGTAGGTAAATATGATTTTTATATGTTCTTTTACAATTGTGAAGATCATGTTGTAATGTATGGGATTGTGGATGAAGCGTATGAATTTGAAGGAAAGAAATGTGTTGTTGATTGTTTGCTTGTATTTAGAGGGATTTTGGTGGCATGATACATTGGACGGGTTGATTTGAATGTTTTGCGAATGGCTTGGAACGCTAGGGAAATCGTAATTGAATGGCCTCGGATTGATATTGAATGTAGAATCAATGATGTTGACTTGATTGCATAAGGTTCAATTGAATGAATGGAATGTTGTTGAACTACGGGGAAAGGATTATCAATGATAGAATGCATTTGAAATTATTTATTAATGTTGTTGAAATTGTTGTTGGTTTGGTTGTTGTTGATGAATTTGCTTGAGTTAAAAATCTCGGGGTTGGTGAATATATAGGGGAAGTCTTTGCCCAATTTTTGGTAGAAAAAGCAATGGTTTGGAATTGGATTCTTTAGCGCGTATGACTAATGTTCGATGCCTATCGATGTTATTGTAGATTTTGAGCGGCGAGGTTGAGTTTGGATTAGCCTAGGAAGCAAACCGGTATGTGAAGCTTACCCTTCTTTTCTTTTTGGCATGTCTTAGGAAAGACGAAACTAAGTTATGACAGATTTTTGCCTCGGGGTAATTCCATTCGTAAAATTCGAGTATGTTTGTGATTCATGTTTGCTTTGATGTTGTTGGCATCCTTAGAATGGCTAGGTTTTGGTCCGTATGTCTTGGATATGATTGAGTTTGAAACGTTGTGTAAGCGATTCGTATTTTTAACGCGGTTGAGTTACGACCCTTATGTCTTTTTTGTAGAATTAAACTTTTAAGGTTTCAAAAGAGTTTTATTTTCAAAAGAATTTTGTTTTCAAAAAAGATTATTCCTAAACGACTTCGAAACTACGAACGCCCCGTAACTTTTGCATACGACCTCGAAACGCCCCAAAACATAATATATAAGTTCATAAGACATCACTCTCCCCTACCCCTCGTAGTCGGGCTCGGACGGGGGTCGGCACCGTCCGTGGGGCCGCGGCCTTTCTATGCTACTTTTATGGATTTTTCGGAAAATTTAACATTTTCTTCTCTATGACTATTTATTTATGTGTTTGTTGAGTTGGAAATAAGGATTTTATGCCCGTGATTTTGATACAAAATTGTGGTTTCTAAAGTTCGGTTTGACATGCCCCGAGCGAGATTCGGGAGAAAACTAGTTTTGACTTTGGTTTTGGATTTTCAAAAAAAAGAGGGTTCGTTTTGATTATTCGGCTGAGTCTGTGATGATGTCTGGTATGCGTGTGGTTACTTACGATCTGTTCGTGCGTTTTGTATTACCTCTTTCACCGGATCCCGGGCCGGTATATGATCGTGCGCACTATGATATATTCGAAGTTATCTTTTGTTACGGTTCCCGAGACCTCGCCATAGGGCCGGGTTCCGTTTATGAAGTTATGCTGTGATATGGCTTATGATGTGTTGTGATGATGTGTTGTGTTCGGGATACGGAGATTTGAAATCTTCTGGAGTTATGCTGTGTTGTGGCGCCAGATAGGGTGGCGACCACGTTCCGTCCGCCGGGTCCTATGGACCGCATTTGATATGTGATGATGTGTGATGAGTTTGTTCACCGATGATGAGTTTGATCACCGATGATGAGGCAGATCCCACACCGGTTACTGTCATTCCATATGACAGATTACGATGCGTTCGGTATGAGTATGCATGATTTGTGTGTCGGATGTAAGTACTTAGATAGTTGTGTTATTACGACTTCACTTTCTCGTACTTCCTACTTTAGTTATGACCTCGTTTGATGTATGCTATGCTTTACATGCTCGGTACATATTTCGTCCGACCCCTTTCTTCGGGGGCTGCGTTTCATGCCACGCAGTACCCACGGATGAGTCGAAGATGTTAGCGAAGATGCTCGGTGTGGATTGGCGAGCTCCATTTCCTCGGAGTCTTTGAGTCGGGGTGCTTTGTATGGTGTTCGAGGTTATGATAGAGACTTTGCGGGCAGTCGAGTGTATGATATGTCGGGTCTGTTTGTGAGCGGCTACGTAAGCCGGTGTGTTTGTATGTATTATGTTACCGATGTGTTTGGCAAGCGGCTATATAAGCCGAAGTACTGTTATGCCTTATATTGCAGATTTTATTTGGTTTGAAAAAAAACGAGAGGCATGTTTGTTTTCTGAAAATTTTTCATTACGTGTGTATGCTATGTTTTGTGGGCCCAGTATGGGTATGAGTGTTACGTTAGTCAGCGGGTTCGCTCGGCCCTAAGTAAGGGTCGGGTGCCCGTCACGCCCCTAACGGAAATTGGGGTGTGACAAAGTGGTATCGAGCCGATTCGTCCTAGGGGTTGTCTGCAAAGTCGTGTCCAGTAGAGTCTTGTTTATGGTGTGTTGCGCGCCACATTTATAAACAGGAGGCTACGGGGCATTTAGGATGGTTACTCTTCTTTCATATATGAGATCGTGCCGTAGAGCCAAGTCATAGGAGATGGGACTCCTTACCCTCATTTGTGATTGCAGCTGAAGAATGACCCTGACAGAGGGAAGTAAGTGACGATGTTGGAAGTCACGAAGTGCGCAGGTAAGTAAAGGAATGAAGGATGTATGTTGGCAAGGATATGGGACTCACGATTGAAATACGAGTTGGAGCCTAAAGGGGGAAAGCAAATAAGAAAGTGTTTCCGGTACCGTTTGAGTTGGACCCACGAGGTAAGTTTATCATTTTCGTACTGTTGTTGATGTTGGGAGCCCTGTGAGGCTGTGATATGATATAATATGCATATATGTATGTTGGCCCCGTGAGGCATTGTTGGTATTTCTGCGTGCGAGGTTTGAGGTAGTAAGAAGTATAGAGGAAACTCTGTAGAAATTTTCCGGAAATGGAAAGAGAATAAGATGTGTGTTTGTAATACGACTTGCAAGGTCGTGCGGTAGTAAAAGTGAGATTAAGACAAAAGTAAGAAGGAAAAGTTTAACCTGAGATCCTTATGATGTTTTATGAGATTAGTTGAACATTCGAGGACGAATGTTCTAAAGGGGGAAAGGATGTTACACCCCGTACTTTGCACGTCGGAATATTCTAAGTTGGTTGCGACGAGGTATGGACAAGACTTTTAATTTCCGGTTTTGTTGATTTGTCTTAATGCATAAGATGCATATTCATCTTTGTGGATATGAAGTGTTAGGGGTAAGATTGGAATAAGGAAAAAAAAATTAGAGAATGAAAGTTGGAAAAAATTTGGGACCAAAAATGAATTATGGAAAGTTGGCTATTATTTGAAAGAAAAGGGGCCTAAGTGGCCATACACATGTCATGTGGGCCATGGCCACATGGAAATTAATTATAAGGGAATTGGATGACTAAGTTCATCATTTATCATCATCCTTCACCTAGAGAATTCATGAAGCATCAAGAGAGAGAGAGAAGAGAAAAAACGGCCATGGAAAAAAATTTGAAGACCAAGAACCTTCACCAAAAAATTATTTCTTCTAGCCAAATTACCAATTGGAAGGTGCTCTTTAACGTGGGAGTGTTGTTGGATACAATAGGTCACTCGTTTTCATTATCCACCAACTTAGCCAAGTTGTGAAGTTGTGAAGAAAGGTAAGTTCCAATCTTGTTTTATGAGTTATGGAAGGTTTATGTGTATTGTAGTATGTTAATATGGATGAAATTCATGAAAATATGGATGTTAAAGTTGAGTTGTGAAAGTTGAAGGTTGGCCGTGTACATATATATTGTGTGTAGGAGTAATGAACTAATTGAATTCAACATGTTTATGTGTTGTTGTGACGTGTAGAAGATGAATGAAACTCATGGAATGTTGTTTATTGTGTTGGCCGAAAATAGGGGGTTTGCTTGGTGTGCATGAAATGAATTAATGTTATCTTGTATTTTGGTTGTCGTCGACATGAATTCTATGACATAAAATGAAGGTTAATGATCCAAGTTGAAGCTATGATTGTTGTGGGCTGTTTTGTAGGTAAATATGATTTTTATATGTTCTTTTACAATTGTGAAGATCATGTTGTAATGTATGGGATTGTGGATGAAGCGTATGAATTTGAAGGAAAGAAATGTGTTGTTGATTGTTTGCTTGTATTTAGAGGGATTCGGGTGGCATGATACATTGGACGGGCTGATTTGAATGTTTTGCGAATGGCTTGGAACGCTCTTAAATCGTAATTGAATGGCCTCGGATTGATACTTGAATGTAGAATCAATGATGTTGACTTGATTGCATAAGGTTCAATTGAATGAATGGAATGTTGTTGAACTACGGGGAAAGGGATTATCAATGATAGAATGCGTTTGAAATTATTTATTAATGTTGTTGAAATTGTTGTTGGTTTGGTTGTTGTTGATGAATTTAGCCGAGTTAAAAATCTCGGGGTTGGTGAATATATGGGGAAGTGCTTTGCCCAATTTTTGGTAGAAAAAGCAATGGTTTGGAATTGGATTCTTTAGCGCGTATGACTAATGTTCGATGCCTATCGATGTTATTGTAGATTTTGAGCAAACGAGGTTGAGTTTGGATTAGCCTAGGAAGCAAACCGGTATGTGAAGCTTACCCTTCTTTTCTTTTTGGCATGTCTTAGACGAAACTAAGTTATGACGATTTTTGCCTCGGGGTAATTCCATTCGTAAAATTCGAGTATGTTTGTGATTCATGTTTGCTTTGATGTTGTTGGCATCCTTAGAATGGCTAGGTTATGGTCCGTATGTCTTGGATATGATTGAGTTTGAAACGTTGTGTAAGCGATTCGTATTTTTAACGCGGTTGAGTTGTGACCCTTATGTCTTTTGTAGAATTAAACTTTTAAGGTTTCAAAAGAGTTTTATTTTCAAAAGAATTTTGTTTTCAAAAAAAAGACTTGTTCCTAAACGACTTCGAAACTACGAACGCCCGTAACTTTTGCATACGACCTCGAAACGCCCCAAAACATAATATATAAGTTCATAAGACATCACTCTCCCCTACCCCTCGTAGTCGGGCTCGGACGGGGGTCGGCACCGTCCGTGGGGCCCGCGGCCTTTCTATGCTACTTTTATGGATTTTTCGGAAAATTTAACATTTTCTTCTCTATGACTATTTATTTATGTGTTTGTTGAGTTGGAAATAAGGATTTTATGCCCGTGATTTTGATACAAAATTGTGGTTTCTAAAGTTCGGTTTGACATGCCCCGAGCGAGATTCGGGAGAAAACTAGTTTTGACTTTGGTTTTGGATTTTCAAAAAAAGAGGGTTCGTTTTGATTATTCGGCTGAGTCTGTGATGATGTCTGGTATGCGTGTGGTTACTTACGATCTGTTCGTGCGTTTTGTATTACCTCTTTCACCGGATCCCGGGCCGGTATATGATCGTGCGCACTATGATATATTCGAAGTTATCTTTGTGTTACGGTTCCCGAGACCTCGCCATAGGGCCGGGTTCCGTTTATGAAGTTATCTTTGTGATATGGCTTATGATGTGTTGTGATGATGTGTTGTGTTCGGGGATACGGAGATTTGAAATCTTACGGAGTTATCTTTGTGTTGTGGCGCCGGATAGGGTGGCGACCACGTTCGTCCGCCGGGTCCTATGGACCGCATTTGATATGTGATGATGTGTGATGAGTTTGTTCTCCGATGATGAGTTTGATCACCGATGATGAGGCGGATCCCACATCGGTTCTTTGTCATTCCATATGACAGATTACGATGCGTTCGGTATGAGTATGCATGATTTGTGTGTCGGATGTAAGTACTTAGATAGTTGTGTTATTACGACTTCACTTTCTCGTACTTCCTACTTTAGTTATGACCTCGTTTGATGTATGCTATGCTTTACATGCTCGGTACATATTTAAATGCGACCCCCCTTTCTTCGGGGGCTGCGTTTCATGCCACGCAGGTACCCACGGATGAGTCGAAGATGTTAGCAGAAGATGCTCCAGCTGGATTGGCGAGCTCCATTTCCTCCGGAGTGCTGCCGAGTCAGGGTGCTTTGTATGGTGTTCGAGGTTATGATAGAGACTTTGCAGACAGAGTCGAGTGTATGATATGTCGGGTCTGTTTGTGAGCGGCTACGTAAGCCGGTGTGTTTGTATGTATTATGTTACCGATGTGTTTGGCAAGCGGCTATATAAGCCGAAGTACTGTTATGCCTTATATTGCAGATTTTATTTGGTTTGAAAAAAAAAACGAGAGGCATGTTTGTTTTCTGAAAATTTTTCATTACGTGTGTATGCTATGTTTTGTGGGCCCAGTATGGGTATGAGTGTTACGTTAGTCAGCGGGTTCGCTCGGCCCTAAGTAAGGGTCGGGTGCCCGTCACGCCCTAACGGAAATTGGGGTGTGACACATAACATGCGGTTCCATCTAGCGATTATATTCCTTTTTCATTTCTCTTCAGCTCCTGAAGTTATCTCCTTCCTGTTATCACTTCGTCACAATATCTTAACGCAAGCCATGTCTTTAGTATTCAACATTCTTGCCTCCTTGTCTTACGAATATGTAGCAAGGTCTACATCTTGGGCTAGACGTCTCCTCCTTGCCGAATCTTGTTACGCTTTTCGTGAGACATATAAATTCTCCTCTTTTGACAGTTGGCTAATTCCGGTCATCTTGCTCAAGCCATCTTATACTCACTTGTAATACTCCAAACACATTACTTTGGGTTATCTCTTTGTCTTTAATTCAATCCTCCTACCGTCCTAACATTTGCTTACAGCCTACCCTCCTATATTCTCTTTCTTTCTTTACTTGTTCGTCTACCATGCTTACTTCCTACTATTAGAGGTTTCGTGCTCTTCCCTTACTATCCAGAAGGCGTATCATTGCTATCGAATAATCTTATCGCCCACATCTCAACCTTTGATTTCACACAGTTGTATTTTCCCTCGCAACATCACTATAAGCTATTCATTATCGTTCTTTTGCCGTATTGTTCTCTAATCCCACCTTCCAGTGTCACGTCGTGTAGGACCTCCACGATCAATTCCCAGCACTATCTCAATCACCACCTTAGCTTCTAGATTTTTCTATCTTGTCTCGGCGAGAATCTTACTTATAGCCCGAGTATCCGTATCTCGTATTTGTGGTGTTAATTATCTCTATCTAACACTTGGGCTTTTCGCACTTGCTTCCCCCTTGGGGGGTGTACTTATATTACTATCTGATCACATTCGCCTTACGCACGCATTTTCCTCTCTCGGTCGTACAACACTTTTCGATGTTCGTTTCCCCCCTTACTATTTATCCGCTCACTTCCTTTCTCTTTCCGATATCACTATGCCGCACTTCCCATGTCTACCCTATATAAACGATACCAATTTGCCTTATGACATTCATTTCATTCATTTTTCTTTTCACTTGAACTCGTTGTTCGTCCGATTAATGCCTCCCGTATACCGTCACATTAACTACCGAATACGTTCACCGCTAACATAGTCATGCACGGAGTATCACACGCTTTCGGTACACACATTTAACCTGTCAAGATCTCACTCACAAAAGATCCCCTAAACACTACTCAAACCGGCCCTAACTCTAGTGCCGTGAGGCACCTTCTTTCCTTTACCCGACACAATCCGCTCCCGCCTACGCGACCTCCTAGGATTTCGCCTACTCGGATATTCTAGATCCCTTTAGACTACTCTAGCTTTCACTACGTCCAATGGCTAAAGTTGTAAAACTCTCGAAAACTTCCCGCGGGTCACCCATCACCGGAATTTCCTTATTCTCTAAAGACGCTTAACCGGGACTACAACGAAGTACGATGCTCTAACGTTAGCATAATCGCGCTCAGTCCACCACAGGACCTTCGTCACGTAATTTGGAGTAAAATAAAGTTTTGACAGGTTTCCGGACGTTCTCGTAACACAATTACCGTTTTGCCCCTCTCTCGATTTTTCCTATTCACTGTCACTTATGGATATTTCCGCTTTTCATCCTAGACTCCCGGGTCCGTAATAACAATAAACACACCTTAATTATCGTTGTTTATAAATACTAGGTTGCTAACCCTCAGCTTTCCATCTACCGCTATTACGCAACAATTATATCTCAGACACGCACATATAAGAATATAAATTCTAGTGAGGATTCATGTACCTGTAGCCGCATCCAGTGGTGTCTCCTGATCCTGCCTCCTCGTCAAAGAAAATACGCGGTTCGAAGGACCGCTGGAACTCGGGGCTCCGCCGCGGCCTCTACCGCGTTTTTGTATTTTGGTGCCGCATACCCGCCCACAGGGGGCGCATAGCCGCCGAAGAGGACGAACCAGCCGACCGACCCGCAGGCCGAACTACATCGGCGGAACCACCCTATACGGGCACCCCTCATGACATGGCCCGACGGCCGCAAGAAAAATAAGCACCGGTGCCACGACGACACTCCCCAAACGAGGTCTACCATAACGAGAACACTTAATGGGGGCCTCGTCCGACCGACCTCTATCCATCCGCGCCCGAAGCTGGGAGCTCGACCGTCTCTCCGAATACCCGGACGATCAAATCTCCTGCCCGGAACCGTGGGGGTGCACTCGCGCCGATATGGACGAATACCCCGTACGCCGGCCGAGGTCGCCCGCCTCGAAACTCTCCGATATGATATGCCCGGCCGATCTAGATGTCTTGGGCTGGCCCCTGTCGTAGTCTCTGTCGGGCTGACGCCCCCTATGTCGCTCCTCCATACCCTGGGCATATGCCTGAACTCGTGCAATGTCCATGCCAGGCTGAGCAGCCATCGACATACAGCTGTCAATCAAATAATCATCCAGCCCCATAACATACTGATGTACTCCGGCCATATTCGCTACAAAATGAGGAGCGTATCTGGCCAAGGAATCGAACTCCAAACTGTACTCCCGACGCTCCCCACCACCCTCGGATGTATAAACACCGGAACCGGGCTCGTCAGTCTCTGCGGGGGTAGAAAATGGGCAAGAAAAGCCTCCACAAACTCTTATCCCAGCATTCTTCGGAGCACCCTCACCCCCGGATAGCCCCATGACTCGTACCAATTGGGCGCTATGTCATGCAACCGGTACGACGCCAACTCTACGGACTCAGTCTCGGAGGCCCTGACAAGCCGCAGCGTACGCCGCATCTGTCTAATAAACTCCTGAGGGTCCTCCTCGGGCTTTGACCCGAAGAACTCCGGCGGATTACAGGTCAAGAAGTAACGAGCCCTCTAAGTGTCGCGTATATCAGCACGGTCATCCCCTACGCCGTGCCTCTCGAACTGATTTGCCCCCGCCATAAATCAAATAAACCGCGTCTCTCACGGCCCGTCCTCTCGCCCCGACCGAGGAGGCGGAGGCTCGGGCACTCGAACCTCGGGGGCGGCGCGGGTGGAGCCGCTCCTCGTCTAGCAGTCGGGTGCTCTATGCCCCTCTGATGGTGATGGGGTGGCAGAACTGGCCGACCGGGGCACAATCTCCGGCTCGGGCTGAGCATGGGCCCTGGTAACTCTCTGGGCCCGACTAGTGTCACGACCCAACTAGGGGCCGCGACGAGTACCCGATACTTGTACCGAGCACCCCTTATCTAACATTCCATCTTAGTTACTAAGTGGGCCGTATGGGTTACACCATATTTTTTCTTCACATTAACATTAATAGCATAATTATAACCATGGTCTAATAAACTTTGCTAGCACATTATACAGCGACGAGGACCATCAAAGGTACAAAATGCCTAACCGAGCATGCGTCTATGAGCCTCTAAACATAGTACACATATACATAGAGAGGGCCGGGTGCGCCGTGCCCGAATATATACTCAAAACAAAAGTAGTACCAAGGGACTGAGGCTCCGGAACAACTGGAGCGCTGCCAAAATGCTGCTGGGGGAAACTCCTAGGGATCAAATCCGTCTACCTGCTGACCTGCGCGGCATGAAACGCAGCGTCCACAAGAAGGGACGTCAGTACGAATAGAGTACCGAGTATGCAAGGCATAGAGAAAAATAATACAACAGAAAGATAAAGTATGGATAACCATATCATGAAATCATAGGGCATATAGTGGGATAAGGAAGTAACCTGTACATAGGAATGCCCTTTCAGGGCCAGATGCCATGCATGCTTGTCTTTCCTTTTTAAAAAAACATTTCTTTTTCATAGGCGTAGAGAAATAGAACTTATATCACATCGTGTTATATCATGTCAAAACATAGTGTATCATGTAGTATCATAGCACCGAATCGGCGTCGGCTCGCCCACATTGCGGGGAATACCCCTAGCCGCCCATGAATCCGCGTCCGGCATCCCGCGTCCGGGATGATAAACTTGACCGACCAGGTGGCGATAAAACATGTTTCCCTTCCCATTCCCCATGTATCCCTTCCCCCATGTCCCCATATTCATGTGCATATTATATAAGCATGCAGGAGAGCCCAAAGAAAGTCATGTACCCATCGGAGTGACAAAGGGTCGGTAACCTCCGATTGCATTATGGAGTAATCAGGGCCGCCTTGTCTCACCTTGAAGGAACAATTATTCTAAGATGAGACTATCAACGAAGATCATTGTTAAGAGATCATAGAGCATAGTGTAGCATGTCATAGTCATATTCATGGTAAGTACATATTCTTCACATGCGTCATAGCCATTTTCTTATACTTAGCATCTTCATTGTCATCATAAAAATATCCTCATTAGCATAGTTCTGAACTTGTCAATTGATGACGGAATAAGGATCAAAAGTTTCCATCGGGTTCTACTTCAAAATAAGTCAAATGGCCAATAAGGAAGGTCATCGGGACCAATGGGTCCACCTCGAGTCAAATGAGGTGGCGTATCAAATTTACGTATATTATAATTTATGACGTCACTTGCGAGGATCTTAGGGTAATCGGGTCCTATTTGTGCAAGTTCTAAATGTTTAGGAAACCTTCCAACATTTTGCGCAATTTTTGGTTCAATTCTCTTGAATGATTAGTGGTCAATTTGGATCTCGGATTTCTAGGAAAGGAATTGTCCCAAGGCATAGTGTTCAAGCCTACTACGTCTAAGACATGCCAAAGAAAGAAAGTGAAGCCTTACATACCTCTTTTCGCTCCTTATGCTATTCCAAATTCAAGCTCCAAATTCGCCGGAATCTACAATTTGGTCATATTTACCAAATGTTAGTTCAAGTGTCTAAAGTAAAATCTCAAAGTGACACTTGTCTACCAAAATTTAAAGCTGACACTTCCCACGTAAATACACCATTACCACGAAGTTCAACTTGGCCAATTTCAACCAACAACAATCCCGAATGCAACCCGCCAAACTATCAACATAAAGTCAACAACCATGCTAACAATTTCCATATTCAATCCAAGCTACATTACAATAACTCAATGAATATACTACTTCCTTCAAAACCTTCCAACTCCAATGAAAACAATAATAACCTTATAATACATATTCCAACAACACCATACTAATATCATTGTCTTTCATTCATGTAAAAACATAATATTCAATTCCCATACTTCAACCACAAGCCTCCAACTACCATAATTTCTCTAAGATCATTAAGCTTTTCATTAGCAATATAGAATCCACACACAACAACAATCCATTCTTTTAAATAAAATTGACTCATTTTCCTCTATACCGCACCATAATTACACGGCCAACATCATGCATGCACAACCACAACCTTTGCAAAATCGTGCAACTCCTATCATCAACATAACATTTACAACAATAACAACCAAACACTAAATAAAATAATTAGCACAAAATCGCTACACACACACATATACACATGCACGGCCACCCCTCCACTTCCATATTTCTCATGAATTTCACTCCTTTTTGTATACTACAACATGCAAAAATATCCATAACATACAAAGAGACACTACAAAAAAAACGGGTTTAGCGTAATTTTTAGCGACATAATTAATTAAAGTCTCTATGTAACGACGGATTACCTACGAAATTAGAGTTTGTCGCCAAAAAAATGAAAAAAGAAATGATATCTAAATTAACAACGAAATAGCGACGGATTTTTAAATCATCGTATATTTTTGGCTCGAAAATTCCGCGCCTTTATTTTAGCTACTAAAATTACGGCCGAATCATGGGCGGCAAAATTATTACGAGATTAGCGACGTAATTAGCGACGGATTATGTCCCCGTCGTTAAATAATATGTATGTTTCACCC